>NW_010104333.1:303-7434 GCF_000699245.1 Pterocles gutturalis | reverse complement strand
CGGCGGGAGGGAGCGGGGTCCCCTCAGAGCCGGGAGGGAGCCGGGTCCCCTCAGAGCTGTGAGGGACCAGGGATCCTCTCAGAGCTGGGACAGATCAGAGTCACCTCAGAACTGTGAGGAATTGGGGTCTCCTCAGAGCCAGGAGGGATCAGGGATCCCCTCAGAGCTGGAAGAGATCAAGGTCTGTGCAGCCAGGAGGAACTGGGGTCCCCTCAAAGCCGGGAGGGAGTGGGGTCACCTCAGAGCTGTGAGGGATCAGGGATCCTCCCAGAGCCATGAGGGACTGGGGATCTTCCTAGAGCCAGGAGGGCCTGGGGTCCCCTCAGGGCTGAGAAGAATGGAGGATCCTCTCCAGAGCCGGGAGGAACTGGGGATCCTCCCAGAGCCACGAGGGGCTAGCGTCAGGCTGAGAAGAAGGCTGGGATTAGGAACCTCCTGCTCAGCACAGATCCAAAACACGGCCTCCCACCAGCTGCAATGAAGCATGCAGCTTCTGACCTGCCATGACTCGGGCTGCTCTGGCCGCGTGAAGCACCACCCAGGGATGATGAAAGCTCCACCCAGGGATGATAAAAGCTCAAAGCTGGTTCATGGAAGGTGCGGAGACTTCACGATGCATCTCAGGGTGGGCGTAGGAGACCTTGCACTCCCCAAATCCTCCCTCCCTCCCCATCACATCTTCTCTTGCCTTGCCCTGCAGCTTCTGCTCTTTCCCATAAGCACCACTCTGTCTGTGCACACGGAGGATTTCTCTTCTTTCTCTCGGTCGTGGAAGAGTAGCACATTTCTGTGTCACTTGACATTTCTTCTCGGATCCAGGGTTGCATTTTTTTGCAATTTAAGCAGCACGAATCTCAGAATAGCTCTGAGATTTGTTATAAATACACATATTTGTCTCTGAAATACAGGGGAGCTGCACAGGGAAACTATGACTCACCGTGCAAAATACCACTTCATCTGTACCATCAAAGCAGCATCAAGAAGTGACGACACAGAGAGCACGTCAAGTGTTTCTGGTGCTCGCACAGCAGTTAACGCATGAAGTCTCCCAGTCAAAACAAGAGAGCGGTGTTGAGGTGTCATAACCCCTTGCAGCTGGAACACCCGTATATTCACTATCCGATCACCGATTCTTTTACGGTTGTGGCTCCAGAGACACCTCTCAGATGTGAGCACGACATCAGACGCCTGTCAGCTTCTTCATTTTCTTTAACTAATGTTTAAAACTAAAACATCTAATAATAACAAAGGGGTAGAAGGTCAGCATCAATGCTGCGGTTGCTGAAAACTTTTTGCAGGCAGCGGGATCAATGTGACCTGCCTGCAGCATGAGAATTGTCTAGTGAGCTTATTTACATCCTATTTTTAGATACCCTTCCATTCAGGCCCCGTTCGGGTCGCAGATACGCACACGGAAAACAATTCTCATGCTCAGGTTCCACCGCAATGTTAAAAGAAAAAAACAATGAAAACTCACTCCATTCTCTTTCTGATTCTAGGTAGACCTTTTCCCCTCCTTCGGTAAGGGATGGTACTACAAACTGCCATTTACCAGCAGGTAAAATGGCTTTTAAAAAGACCCCAAAAATTGAAGCATTTAGAACTTTCACCTTTAATCCATTCAGGTTTAACGTTACAGTTATTAAAAATTAAGTATCTACTGCTGCAAATTTAACGGGCATTTTACAAACAGAGAGAAACCAGTTCCCTGCCCTGAAGGCTCACAGTCTTGAGTAACAGAAGTGTAAAACACAAACAAGCAGTTCACCCGGGCTGGGTAGGAAACCCCTGGAGAAGCGATTAATTTACCCGCTCATTGGACAGGACCCAAACTGCTCGTCTGGGTATCGAACACCCCACACTGCAAACCTCCAGGAGACTCCCCTGCAGCACGGCAAACGGGGGAGAAAAACCGGTCTGTGTGCACTGCCTGGCATGTGCAAGCGGCCACTGGACCCTGAGAAGTGACAAAACATGACGCTCTCTGTCCTCACAGATTTCTTATTTGGAAAAAAAAAAGGATGGGCCAAAGCAGGGCAGCAATAATGAACAGACCTGGAAAGAAACCCAGCGCCTCGGCCAAAGGAGTTTCCAGAGTGAAACATCTGCCACAGCGGCCAACTGGAGCCGGAGGAACGCCTCTGCCTCTGCCTCTGCAGGGATGAGCCCGCCACCCGCACCCTCCCCTGGGCAGGGACTTTGGGACCAGGGAGCGGCAGAAGGGTTTCTAAAGCCCAATTAACGAGGAGGAAAACGAGCAGCAGGTTTAGAACAGGTCGAGCAGCAACGCCAGCCCTGAAGTTGGGCAATGTGTTTGGGCAATTTGCTATTTCATAAAATTCATAAAATAAATTTCCTAGGCTGGGAATTTTTTCTTAACAGTGTGGGATATGAGAAAGGCTGATCCACAAGAACAAAAACCATTCGTACCCCAAGCGACCAGGAGGAGAAGGATAATGGAATACAAAGCAGAGAAGTTAATGTACCAGCAGCCAGAAGAAAATCACCCCAGCACCCACCGCAGCCTGTGAGTGGAGGTGTGCCCCACCTCTGCCTTACAAGTGGTTTCCACTGGGGGGTCCTACAGAGGGATGAGGAGGGGTTTGGGCGACGCCACCTCCTTTGCGTGTCCCCAGAAGTTAGCGACGATGGAGCGAATTCCCCTCAGTGACTGCAGCGCAGACCCAGGGTCTCAAGTGGCGCACGTCCCAGCGCACATCAGAAGAACCCCAAGCAGAACGGGGCCCAGCCATCAAAATTCACAGCAAACTAAACCTGATGTCGAGGTCCAGAGAAGGAACTGAACCCGTCTTTTCCAGCTAGCTTCCTGAGCAGAAGCAGCAGCAAAAATGTCATTTGGGCTGTGCTGAGGCACGGAAAGAGATGGGAACCGACTGGCTGCCCCTCCTTGGCACTGGGGATCTGCACAAGCCGCCGGCGACGCTGTACCCTGTGCATGGGTTTAGTTGCCAGAAGCCTTTTGCGAATGTGCAACTCACAAACTCACCCGTGAAACTGAGGATAGTCAAGGGCAACAGCCAGGGAAACTCCAGGCAAAGCAGAGCTTCAAAAAACTCAGCCTCCCTGGAACCACGTCAAACAGCTGACTCAAATCTGGAGAGGCCTGAAGCTCTCATTCTGGAGGGATTTTTGGGCAGACTACGAGGTGCTGCGGCACATCACCACCACGAAGAAAAGGGCAGCGGCGCCAAGGTGGATCCTGATTCTGCTTCACTTGGATCTTTGGGATGAATTGTCCGAGAGCCTTTAACACCAAGCAGCAGCGACGCGACTCCTCTCCTCTCCTTGGGCTGTAGGGCCGCGGGAGCCCGCGGAGCTCAGACGCCGTGGAGTGGCGCCTTCCTTGCACCCTGCGTGTCTGCACAGGTCCTCTCGCGCAGGTGGATCTTCTGGTGCTGGAGGACGTGATGCTTCTGGGTGAAGCGCTTCGGGCACTCGTTGCATTGGTACGGCCTCTCTCCCGTGTGGATCCTCTGATGCCGGATGAGATTGGAGGGCTGGCTGAAGGTCTTCCCACAGTACATGCACCAAAGGACCCCTCTGCTCCGGCCCGAGTGCGTACGCTGGTGGATCACGAGGGTTCTCTTTTGGGAGAAGCACTCCTGGCACTTGTCGCACCTGTACAGCCTCCCCCGTGGGTGGCTCTTCTGACCTGGCTTGTAGCTGCTGTTGGCGTTGACGCTCCTCACGCACCTTGGATTGCCAACCGCCTTGTCCATGGCATTCCAGTTCTGCCTGAACCTCTCCGTGGCCACACAGGTCCCATCTTCTATGTGCATCCTGTCTTTCCCGTGGCTCTGCCGGTGCTGCTGATGGAGGAAGCCCTTGTTTCCATCGTGCTCCCTGCTGCACTGCGTTCCGTGGCTCTGCTGCTGAGCCGTCAGCATTAGACAGACGCCCTTCCTGTACCCCGCACATGAGTGAGGTCTCTCTTTGGGACAGTTTTGCCCGTAGAACGTGACAGCGTTGCTTTCACCAAGACCCTCTTCCCCGGCAGCGGAAGGCACCAGCGTGCTCACACTCTGGTCTCCCTGCTGCACGGGAGAGCTGTACTGACCATCGAAGGGCTGTGCCGCACCAGGACCCTGGAAAACCAGCTCCTCCGACACCCTGGATAAAGCCGTGGGGGGCTCAGAGCTGTGGGGGCATTCCTCAGAGTCCGGCTGCTTTATTTTGAATGTTATCACCTCGTCTGCTGGAACTGACAGGAACAACAAAGGTGACATTCACTGGTATGGGACACAAGAGGCTTCTGAAATCCCCCCACTCCCCCCCTGCCACCCGGGGATCACACAGACCCGTCTGACACAGGACAGGGAGCACGAGAGGCAGCTGTGCTCTCAGAGCAGCCAGCTGAAAAACCGAAAGAGAGAACACGAGTGGAAAGCACGGGGATGCTCCCCTTCCAGCCAGCTGAGCAGCGGCTGCAAGAAGCCACGAGGGAGTGGGCAGAGGGAAGTGCCACCTTCCAGGACAGCCCCGAGTTCAGCAGTTCCCAAAATCATCTCCAGCCACCTTCCTCCTCCTGAGCACTAAGATCTCCTGGAGCTGGGGCAGCCCTTTGCCCCCCTCCCCACACCAAGGACTCGGTTTTGCTCTTCTGTGACCCACTGGTGGAAAACCAGCCAAGGGTCAGGGATGGAAACTAACACACAGCCAGTTTGGAAGCTGCCAACAGCGCGAGGGCAGAATCCAAACGAAGATCGGCTCCTGTCCGGAGAGGGTCGTTCCCCAGTGCTGCGCAGTGACACACTGGAGAGGTGACAACACGCAGAGGCTACACAAGGGGCATAAGGAAAAGCCTCTAAGATTTCATCACAGCTGGGCAAATACCATCAAAACCCAAGCAAGCCGCACTGACACCTCCGAGGTGGCACAAGGAGAATAAACAGATCAGGACTGAGGGTGAGGAATTACCCGGTGAGCTGGGGACAGTCTACTAACCAGCTAAATCTCATGTTGTTATTGGGAATAACCGAGCCATCCCCGCTCACCGGTGACCTCCCCGGGCTCTGGGCAGCTGTGGAGGCACTGCTCCGGAGCACCGCTCCCCCTCCTGAGGATGCTGCCACCAAGCAGCAGAAACTCCAGGAGCAAAGCAGCAGATGTGCTCTGGAGAAGGCGTGACAGGACCCACAGGACGGAGCAGAGTGTTGCAGGGACGGGCAGTGCGCTGCGGCAGCCAGGGTCTTGCCGAATGTGGGGACTGGCTGGGGAGTCCTACCGCGTTCAGCCTCTCCCGATACGGAAGCTCTTCACCTCGCTGCTCTGCACCGCGTCCCTGCCGACTGCGTTCCTGCCAAGACTGACCGAGCAGAGCCTCACTCAGTTCCCCAGACACTTTTGCATCTTTGGAGAAGACCCTAAGAATTGTTCTTGACATCATTCCTAAGGATTCCTTGTATCCTGTCTGATTTATTTCAGGGATGCCTCTTCTCACTTGCAGCATCTCGTCCACCCAGCACTTTAATCCTCCCACTAGTGAAACGATCTGCACACTTTCCACCCTCACCTCAGCGTGGCTCTTGCTCTTTCCCCACCACGCCGCCTGCCTCTCCTCAGTCCCCGTGTCTTGTCACACGCTGTCCCACAGCGGGATCACCGAGGACTCCCCACATCTCCAGCTGCCCAGCGCACGGTGGGATCGCTCAGCACTCACCCACGCTGAGCTTGGTAAACTCCGCATTCTCCGTGGCTCCCGGCTCCTCCGCACACAGCTCTTCTTGCTTCACAGCGCCCGCAAAGCTCGGCTCCGCAACGCCGCAGTCTGCTAAGAGAAAGAGGAGAATTCTTCACGCGTTATCACAGTGCCGCTCGGCCCTTCCTTTGCCCAGGTTTGCTGCCAGCCACCCTGCTTCCATACACAACCCTTCTCCAGCATCTCCCGTTCCCACTTGTGGGAGCTTTTCTCTGCCCCAAGTGGTTCCCCAATTCTCCCCCATTTCAGGAGCGTCCTCCCCACCCACGCGTCCCAGCACACCCTCTCCAAACAGCGCTCACTGGGTCTGGGTTCAGCCAGCGTGGTTCTCCCCTCCAGGCTCCCCCCCGCTGCCCTGGCCATTCGCACCAAGTCTGGACAGCAGCGACTCTGCCAACAGGAAAGGTCAAACCCGTTACGCGTTTTTCTAACTCTCTGTTACTCCCCGTGCACCCGCTCCTCCCGAGCTACGTTCCCTCTGCAGCCAGTCAGGACCATCACCTGGTGACATCCTCTGCCTGGTGACACCGCCACACAAACATTATGCCCGAGAATAAAGCTGTAATGCGTCTCTTGCCTGCACTAGGCTCTGCTGGAACCTCTCCCGAAGCCACCTTGTCCCCACTGCCGGGCGATTCTCCTCTCTGCAGCCAGGACAGGAGGTCGGGTTTGGCGATCGCATCGTCTGCCGAGGAACAGAGAGACGGAGGTTTCCGTGCTGCCCCAAAACGCCCACGGTGTCCACGGGAGGAACACGCTCCCCAAGCCGGCTCCATCGGCCACGACACAGCGCTCGGCGGCACGGAGAGTCCTCGGGGAGACGGCGGCTCTGTGTTCCTGCAAATCTGCTTCCCAGCTCTGGGAAAACGTCCCCAAAACGGAGCCACCCCAGCAGCACGGATCACGGAACAAGCGACGGGCACTTACCCAGAGAGATCAGAGGTTCGTTCTTCGCCCTCAGCACGTTTCTGTACAGCTCCCTCTGCCATTCCTCCAGGTTCTCCCGCTTGTGAGCAGAGAAGCAAGTGGCCTCGCCTTCAGACGTCGGGACCTGCAATGGCAAAAGGGACATGCTCCAGGTCTGGAACCCTGAGCTGAGGAGTCCTTGTTTGTATTTATTCCTGCTTCAGGAAAGGAGAAAAAATTCCTGCCCTGGGGTATTCTCCTGACCCCAGAGAGGAATGACTTTAAGGAACTTTGCTAATTGCCAGAGAACCGCACTGCGAGTTCCACGATATTCTGCCCTGTGCAGAGCCTGGTCCCTCCAGGCGGGTGGCTCCTGGACCCCGGTGTGGGGAGGAACCTGCTCTTTAGCATAAAAATGACAAAATTTTTTGCGGGGACGCACAGCTGGATCTAAACGCACCTGAGGAAGCGCTCCCTGACCGATCCTTAGGTCCAGCAGGTGACGC
>NW_010104333.1:0-226 GCF_000699245.1 Pterocles gutturalis | reverse complement strand
CCCCCCCCCAGCGCCCTTACGGAGCCATTTGTTACCTTGGGGACCTCTCCCCCGGGGGGCAGCTGCAGGATCCAGAAATTCTTGTTCTTGAGGAGGTTCTCCATGTTCTCCAGGCGCCGCTGCACCCGCCCCAGCTCCTGGACCAGGGTTCCCAGCAGCGCCAGCTTGCCCTCCAGCTGGTTCCCGAACTCCACCACCATCTTCTCGCAGTCCAGATATTTCTTCT
>NW_010104332.1:0-17510 GCF_000699245.1 Pterocles gutturalis | reverse complement strand
TGCCAGGAAAGATGTGGGGCTGCACCCGGTGTGTCTGGCTCTACAGGTCCCGTGGCTGGGGGCAGGAGTAGAGCTGAACCACCCGCTGGCTTTTTGCTTCTTGGTTTTTGTGTTTTGAACTTGCTGCACCTGAAGTCCGTCCTGACGGCAGGTCGGGGTCAGCCCCTTGGAATGTTGGGCGCAGTTATCTGTGTGTGCTCAGGGTGGCACACCTCTGTATCTGCGAGCTGACATAGTGCTGCTTTTCTCGTGGATGTGATGTGCTTTGGACAATAAATAAAGTTTTTGGTTAAGTAAGAGTTTTCATGGGCCTCTAAGAATAACTAAATGTAGGCATGTCGCAGAGAAACTTTTGCAGTTTAGGATATTCTAGAAGTACTTGTTATGATATGGTAGTACCCTTTCTTGAAGCCTGATTTCCAAGCTATCAAGCAGATGTTCCTAGCATAACTTTATGTGAGCAGAGTAGGAAATCTTAGTAAGGAAAACCTGACAGCTGCTCTTAGATGTGCCCCCTGAGGATAAACTGAACAGAGAGTAATATCCCTGATCTCACTTTATAGTCTTTTTTATTCTTGGAAAAGCTCTTTGTTACCTCTTACCTACCTGTTACCAGAATGTTTGCTGTTCTGGCGCTGTCCCTTACTTTCATAGAACAGCATTTAAAATAAAACTTTTCTAGGTGTTGTTGAATATTGACAATCTGTTATTTTCATTTTACCCAGGGGAGACTATCTACGATGCTGCAAGTTCTGTTACCCATTATGCGCGTTTGTCATTCTTGCCGCTTGTGTGGTAGCGTGTGTTGGCTTAGTCTGGATGCAGGTGGCTCTCAAGGAGGATCTGGATGCAATAAAGGAGAAGTTTCGAACTAGTAAGTATAAATGTAACTGCTATGCTATTTCACATTTGCTTTGGGCAGTATGAAGAGCTTTATTTGCCTACCTACTTATCCAAAGTCTGAAAGTACTGAGCAGACAAACTGCCCCTGAACTGAGGAGTCCTCTGAGCCAAAAACACTTGGAGGCTGGGCGAATCTAAGGCAAATATTACATATTCGTGTCTGCTCTGTATCTTCTGAGGAGCAGGGACACTGGATGAGATGGGTCTGTAGTTGTTTGTACATACATTTCTAAAATTGCTGACTTTGGTCTTGGGAGAGCTCTCTTCCAAAGGAAGCCCCTATTTAAAAAGAAAAAGTTCTGATCAGCCCTTTAAAAGTAGTCTGGCAGATTTCGATGCATCCCTTAAAAAATCAAAAGAAAACAATGTTCTTGTCTTGAGCTCTTTTAAAAACATCTGATCCTTGCTATGATGTTTCTTCAGTTTGAATGTTGCTTTGGTATTATGTTTTTATTCGTATCCTCTGAATGTTTATCTTGCTTGCTTTGACCTGTTCTTGTTCAACTTTTATGTTGTTGCATATAGTGTGGAGTTACATCGTGTTTAATACTTTGAAGTATGGAGTTAATGTGAAACATTTTGCTTCTAGGTCTTAAGTTTTCCCTGTCCATGTAAGATTTCAATATTATAACTTCTGTAGTGCTGAGGTATAACAAATGGTGAGATTTATATGTAATGGATGCTCTCGGTTCTCTGTTCCTCACCTCTGAACGCAGGATATGTTTTGGTGCCTTATTTTAGTAGTGTTTAAGGTCCTATATATTGAAAAAGGCAAGGATAAGTTGAGGAGCTGTGTGAATGGAGCACAAGAGTGAATCTTAAGCATTCAGGTAGTCTCTAGCTGCTTCAGGAAACCTAAGTAGTTAGGTTTTTGCCTGAGGAGCACTGCTGTTGATTGTGGGTTTTGTCCCATAGCTTTGGTCTTCATCTTAGAGTTTTTGTGTGCACATGAGGAAATGCATGTAGAAATTCTTTGCTGTCAGTGTTTAGGGTTTCCTGTTCAGTTGTGTAACTCTGCTGTGAGGTGGGGAGTTGTCTGCCAAGGTGGAACCTGTTGGCTTGGAGTGAGAGAAAGCACTGGTGTTAGATGTGCTTTTATATTAACTGATCCTGAACTCTGAAAGTTAGCTGTAACTGGAATCTACCAGTTAGGGAGGATACCTTCGGTTCCAGGCGCTGCTTGGTGGCTGTGAGATTACTGAACAGCTCTGCAGTAGTTGTTTCTGTGTTCTGGGTCTGCTGCTCTTCATGGACTGGTCTGCTTTAACTATGTACTGGCAGTAAAAGTTTTGCATGATGACAACATCTGTTGGCTTTGGTGTAGTTAAGTTTCATCATTCCTGTTCTACAGAGACTTCTTTGTTAAAGCAGTTGTTCTCTCTGAGTTTGCTGCCTGGCAGTTACAGATATGCTTGTTTTCTCCTTAGTAGCTCTGATAGAAAGCTGTGCATTTAACGCTTTGTCTGATGATAAGAGTCTCAGATTTCCTTGCCAGTGTAATAGCATGCCTAGAAGCTGGATGGGAGTCTCATAAGGGGAGACAGCATTAAAAAACAACAAAAAAGCAGACAGCGAGAATAACCTGATTCCAAAAGGTAACATTGTGCTGTGGTGAGATGTGTGCGGTGGATGGAGAAATAAATTTTTTTTACAGCAAGTTTGGAAAAAGAACCTTCCTCCTCTGAATCTTCATCCAGATTTTTTTCTCCCACAAGAGCAGATTCCCGTGGCAGTTTTTGTTAACATTCTGCCATCCTTTGAACAAATTGAGTATGGTATGGGTGCTTTTTAAAAATAAGACAACTTTACATCTAGTATGTTTAGGATGGGGGAAGTCATTGTGGTGTTTCCCTTCAGTTGTTAGTAAGGATGCTAAGAATGCATATTGTACTTAACCTTCCTAGCACTGTGAAAAGCTCTTTAGTGGAGTCTCACTGTACACAGTGAGAGTGGCAAAACAGAAAATAATTTGTCTACAGGAGCCTCTGAAACATCAGATTCAGTGTGAACTGCTTGTGTCAAGCGCACAATTAGCTCTGTCTGTTTTGGCTAAAATATACCTTTCAAGGTCTTACTTAACCAAAAGTGTTATTTGGATCTTGGGTGATCAATGGAGATTACTCGGTACCTAAAAATGACTTTTAGGACTTCAAGAAAAGTGAAGCGAGTTTTTGAAGACGCATGGCTTTCCAGTTGTGTGTATTTGGGCATCCACTCCATGGGCAGGAAGTGCTCCTGAAGGCTTCCACTTTTGACCTGATGAGTCACACATGGAAATGTGTTCTGGGAGCTGCCCAGCTACATAGCACAGAGGTGCCACTGCTCTTGGCACTGTGGTCTGGATGATGGCGGTTTGTTGTGGAGCATTCCAGGGTGGACGTGCAGGTTTTGGAGAACTGTCATCTCCACCTCAAAACTTTGCTTGTTTGTTTCTCAGACCTAGGGATTTAGGATTGCCTAATAGCGCTTGCAGCTAAACAGCTTAGTCACTGCAGACCTGGAAGAGCTGCATTTCTGAGGCTTGCTGGAATTAGTTTGAGCTGCACGTTTCCACCTTCCTGTTGTAATAATTGCAGTAATAGCTGACTGTATTTCCAGGGACCTTGTTTACAGAATTGTTTACCAACAGTCATTGGTATGTAAGCTTATATTTTTTTTTTCAGTTGTCTTTCTGTCACATGGAATAACTGTAATCATGTTAATCTTTTCGGAATTCACTTCATTGTCAGCAGCCCCTTTGCAGGCTTGAGAAGGGCAGCTGAGGTTCATTTCAGGCACCTCCTTTGCCCTGGTACTGTTGGCAGTTCCTATTCACAGTCCCATTACTCTTTCATGTTCCTCTGGGAAAGTAATGCAAAATAACTGCACTACATAAAGACCTGCTGAGGCCTGCCAGAGTGACAGTACTATTGAAAAGTGTTAAATTTAGTGTGATCTCTCTGCAGGCATTAGTACTCTTAAAACAAAAAAGAACTGTCGTTATGAACAAACACTTAATTCAGAATTAGCAATAAACCCATATGTAGAAACTGTTATAATTTTCTTTCACTGCTCTAGATGTTGCTTCTTGTAATTTTTCTGCCTTTCAACATCGTTTACCTGGACTTTTGGTCTTTTTTTAAAACAATTTTTTCTTTCTTTTTTTTTAGTGGAATCTAATCAAAAGACATCATTCCAAGAAATTCCTAAACTGAATGAAGATCTGGTGCAGAACCAAAAGCAACTAGAGCAAATTGAGACTGGAGAACTGGGGCTAAATAAAATTTGGATAAATATTACAGAGATCAGTAAACAGGTGAGAGGGATTAGGGCTTGGTTTTGAAAAATAATAAAATGTTCCATTCTAATTTCCTTGTACAGAAATTAATTTCAAGTGCAGTGAAGTCCTTCTGTCTAAGGACTTCTGTGACCATATGCTAAACTTGTATTTTTAAAGGTAAAATTGGAATATAAGCCTTCTTATTAAACAAGCAAAAAAAGTTTGAGCATCCAGTTGGACGGGAGGCTGATCACAAAGAGGAGGAATTGCACAACTGGTGGAAAGGCTCCAGGCGGAACTTAAAAGAACCTGAGAACTGTGCAGTTCATAGTTTTCCAGCCAAATATTTGTGATGTTTATGATGAGGGATTTGACATTTCAAATTTCTGAGAGTGTCTGCAAATGTTTCATAAGCATGGAAAAGGGTTACCTGAGTTGGTGCAAGTCCGTATTGCTACAAATGAAGTCCTGGTGTCTCGTGAATGTAAAATCTGCTAATACGCAGTTGGAATCTGAGCCAGTGTAAATCTTAGCTCTGTTTATGTGGCCAGAACTAAGCCACTTAACAGAGAGCTGTTTCCTCAGCTGCTGTATTAACTCATGCTTCAAACAAAGCATCCAGCAGGGCTCTTACTGAAATTCTTGCCTTGGAGAGTAAAAGTTCAGAGCTGCTCACAGTTAGGGCTGTGAAGAAGTGTGTGGATGGAACCCTCTCTGATACTGGTGCTGTGAGCTCAAGAGTACTGAGGTGCCTGCTCAGATTGTTTTTTCTTCAGTCCCATGCAGTGATTAAGTGCTTAATGGGGAGCAGAAATATATTTGAAAATTTGACTTGATTTCTTTGGCAACTGACAGTATGTATTATCCACAGAAATTTAGGTGCTTCATTGGACTTTTAAAACACTATTGTCTGCACCTGGATGTTAAGGATAGTTGCACATGGTTATTGCAGGCCCTTGAGTTACTGCGGGGTCTGGTTACAGCCTGAGCCAGCTCTTCCAGGGATCAAAATGTAGTTACTGTTTTTTTCTGTAAATTGTTGGGATGCACTGCTGGGAATTATTTCAGCCAATATTCACAGCTGTGGAACCGGAGACTCTGCAATTCAGCTGGTCAAGTTTGGCCTAATGTAAAATTAGAATCATGCCCATTTTCTTAGCTTGCAAAACAACTTTTTTTTTTTTTTTTAACCAGAAGAAAGGGGGTTTTATCTGCTCTACTTTTGTATTGTCAAATGTGAGAAGAAATTATTTTTCTTCATTTTGACTACTGATGGCTACAAATTATCTTAAAGTGATAGTGTAAGCAATTAATGGCCAGCGTGTTGTTGGTTTTAATTTATTTGACAACCTCTTGATTGGAATGAATAAGTAATCTTGTAGACCCATTGTTTAATTTGCTGTCTGGGTCAAACAATTGACAGAAATTGAGCTAACCTGCTGCATCTGTATTGTCACTGTTCCACTTCTGTAGCAGAAGGTTTGGGTGATATGTGCACCTTCTTTGCCTGTCACTCAGAGAAGTTGCTTGGCTTTGCTGGGTTTTGCCAGGCAGGTTTGATTGCTAAATACAGAAGTGGATGACTATTTCATCAACGTCAGGGCTTCTTGCACAATTAAAAAAAATCTTTCTTGGGCAACAGCCTCTCTCTAAGGGGCTGAATATAAAATGGGCACAGGATACCTTACTGAAAAGAACGGACTTCTGTGGCTTTCATTCAGTTAAAAAAGAAAAATCTCACTTCTGTTGCAAGAGGCAGAATATTTTAAATGCAGCCTAGGCAGGACTTCTAACCTAGAGTCCAGGTCTTGTGTGTGTGTGTGTACATAATATTGTCTTGCCTTATGTTTTAATGTTACAAATTAAGTCATTAGTGTTGGGGAAGGTCAGAATCAGGATTAGGTTGACTAATTCTAAATATTCCTCTTTGGTTTTAGATATCAGTATTGACCTCAACAGTAAATCATCTCAAAAACAACATAAAGTCTGCTTCTGATCTGATCGCTCTTCCTGTCACAGTAGAGAAACTTCAGAAGGCAAGTGCTGTAAACGTGGCTGTTGCTAAAGGTATTCTGTGCTGCTCTGAGCTGTAGCTGGGCTTTTGGGGACAGGAGTGACATCAGGAGTTATCTGAATTGCATGTGAGGAATATTTGCTTCTGTTGTTTTTAAATTGGACTTCATATATTTGTGGTCCTATGATAACATATGGCAAGTAAAAAAACCAGAAGGCTTTGTTTGTCCCTTTCTGGAGATGCATTTGTTTGTATTATGTTGTCCCTTCTTTACCTTGGAGCTGATCTTTCTGGTCGCTTTCCTTCAGGTTGCTGATCTTAATATCATTTAACATACTTGCAAAATGTCTGTCTGCAGTTTTACAACTTTGCTTTGCAAATAGGTGGTTTGTTTAACTTTTTCAATTGGAAAAGAAAGTGGATTGCTTTCTGGAAAACTTCTTCATCTTGAGCAGTGTATAGTTCTACATCTGGCTCTGCATTTACAGTCTTGAGGCGGGCAGGGGTCTAACTCGGGAGCTGTGAGCTGGAACATTCGTGTGGGAGCTTTCTTGGTGTTCAATACATGCACAGCAAAACATGAGTTGTACTGGCATGGGTTTCTGACAGTCCCTTGAAAGATGGGCCCTACTGGGTGACACAAGCTTATGTCTAAAGATATTTCTGTTAATACAGTGTTTTACCGCGTGCCTTGGCTGAGCATTCTTTACCAAAGACCTGTCCTGTTTATTTTGGTAAAAAGAATGACTTGTTGAAACTTCCTTGGCTTTTCCATGGCAGTTCTGTTTATTTAGCAATAAACATTTATATTGGGCCAACACCTAATGTCAGTCCAGTTGTCTTTGTGGCTTTTATGCGTTTCCACTTCTCATTTCTTATCCCTACAAAATTAATGCATAATTAACAAGCTAGTCCTATGCAAAACAATTAGTGTGGTTTGGCTGATCAGGCTGGTAGGATTTCTTTTTCTGGGAGGAGTACGAAACTATTTCCTAAGCTTCTAATTTGCTTTTATGAGCATGCTGGATTTTCACTGTGTTGTATCAGAACTAAGTCTTAAGGCAGTACCTAGAGTCTGGAACCTGCACCTGCTTTATTTATGTAATGATATAATACAGAAAAACCTTGTTGGCATGTTGCTGTCTTCAGTACTGTCAGGACGAAGTGTTCGGGCCAACAGACTTCAGCAAGGCTTTTTCATGTTGGAATAAATCCATCCTTGGTCACACTGTGTGAAAATCAAAGATCTTGAAAACTTTTGAGTTCTTTCCAGCCTTTGTCATTGAGCCGAAGTAAAGTGTTAGCTGTGGCATCTGTTGCCACTGCTCTCTTGATGCCATCTTACTTGCATTTAGGTTTTGGAGCTGGAATCTTTCCAGGAGGTATATTATGAGGTGTTAAGTGTAGAAAAACTATTCAGAGGTTTCAATATAGGTTTAATGGTTTGTAAGAGTCATGTTAATGAAAAATGATAGGTTTCAAGACTTGGACTTCTTTGACCCCTGTGTGCATGCTGCACTGCCTCCTGTCTCACAGGAGAGCTCAAGTGGGTGTAGGCTGGTAGCCTGGCTTTTGATAGCCCTGGTGAAAAATCTCCTGCTCAGCTGTCCATTTCATCCAGCTGTCTTTCGAATTACCTGCCTTTCTTGCAAGAAAAGACTGCTATTCTTAGAATACAATTTTGGTTTTCTTAAGCCTTTTCCCTCTAGGTACTGTTCCTGAAAATGGGGAGCTGGCTGCTGGTGTTAAGAGTCCTGAAGGATTACTGGGAGAGTTCCCCTTGGACAGTGGCTTGTGTTCAGACTGATGAAAGGTGCTAAAGGTGTCCTGAGGTCCTTCAGGACAGAGAGATAGCTTACTATACCTGTGTTCAGGCTTGCAAAATGAAGAGCTGGAGGAAGATTTGTGTGGCTGTTGTTTGAATATAGTCTAGGTAGCTAGAGGGTCACTTGAGTGCCTTAAGGGCTTATAAGAGGGTCACGGGAAAAGGGGATTTTTTATATAGATTCTGTTTGTTTTAATGATTGAATAAAGTGTTAAAAATGGAATGAGAAGCATAGGGGTATGTTGTGTGCCATTACTGTAACTTCCACTCCTATTTGTGGATGTCCTAGCTGACAATCTGACTGATAGGTGCTGTACTGTCAGCTGCTAAAACACCAGTGCAGCTTTGTAGAATACACTTTCTAAAGTTAGAATATACTTTCTAAATATAGAGCTGGGGATGGGGGAGTTCACATAAGTGAAGGCAAGGGGAGGATGGGATGGGAGCTGTGGGAGCTGTCAGAAGCAAAGGTAGCTGTCACAGCATACTGACTGTACCTGCAGAATTCAGAAGGGCTTTCCTGATGCTTGAGAGCTATTCTTTCATTTAAAAAACACGTAATACTTGCTTGCAAATCTAATTGGTGACCTTTGACAGACTGATTTTCCAGTTTATGTGTCTGATGGGTAGCCCTGACAGACAATTAAGGCAGGGGTAAATGGATGATGTCGGCATCCTTATATTCAATACAAGTACTCCATGTAGAGAGGGGGTAAGTTGTCTTCATTTCAGGATTATATTTTTGTAAATTAATGCCAGAACGTATGTATTGTTTTGTGAGTGAGAGTAGCAAACCTGTAATTTTGCTTATTTAGCTTAAGCTCTTGTGGTGTACAGTGTGTGTTCATTTATTGGCCTGGAGATGTGATGGGTGTCATTTACAGTTTTGTCTGCAAAGGAAGTTTCGAATACTCCAAACTCGCGTGCGTATTTTTGTGGCAGTCTGCCGACAGTTTCACCAGCAAAACATTGTGTTTAGCAGATTGAAACTTTGGAACAGTACAGTTGAGGAAGGCTGAGATTGTCTACTTCTTTCTTCCAGACTGTAGCAAACATAGGTAGCACTCTTACCAGCGTTTCTCATGATGTTGAAAATATACAGACAGCTATTGAAGAATACAAGAAATCCATAGAAATACTCCAGAATGATGTGGTAAGAAAATATACTGATTTAACACTGTGTTTACCTGCCTAATATGAAGCAAGTTTAAGAACTGTGTGGAGTTTTGCCTTAAGCCTTTGAAGTTTTAGTAGGTGCTGTTTGGTACATTCATACACTCATAACCTCTGTGTGGCATCTCCTATACAGTATGTGTTTTTCTGTAGCCAGAATTGTTGGTTCCTTCTATCCTGCATATTTTTGCTTCCTACTACACAGATGTGGAGCCTTGGGCATCTCTGCTTTTGTGTGGTGCAGGCTACTGCTTACAGTAACTGTCTGCACTGTCTTAAGAAGCAGGGATGGTGGAAGCATTGAGATACAGTTTGTTGGTTGACTTAAGGATGCATATAAGGATGAAATTACTGACAGTCTTTACCAGAAACTACTTACTGTTTTTATACTCACCTTTCACTTGGATTTAACAAAATTGAAATTTTTCAGTTAAATTGTGATCCAGTGTTACTTTAACAAGAATACTTGCAGACAAAATCTAAATTAGACACATTATAAAACTTGATCCAGTCAGTGGGTGCTAAGAAAACACTGCGGATATGATAGTGGGTATGGTAGTAGTGAAATGTGTATCATAATACTTCTTTAAAGAGGGAGGAGCTAATTTAGGGGGGCTAATTAAAATAAATTTGAACCTTATGTGTTTGAAACAGGAAAACTCTGTGTTGGTAGACTAGATAGTGAAAATACCTCATGCACAACAGACATGAGTGACTATAACTATAGCAAAACATCCTTAGCTACAGCCTGACAGTAATTAAAAGCTTAGTATTGTTTTTACAGGTGTTTGGTAACATAATTTTCTTCTACTTCCTTTAGAAGGAATTAAAACAGGTACCTTCACTTCCCTCCACTGTTGTGCCAAGGACTGAGGGAAATCAGACAGAAAACTGCAAACAGGTATTTTTCTCTCTTGCATTAAGAATATTTGTACTGCTGTCACTGATACATTTTTGTGTGTTTTGCAGTATTGTAGTGTACAAAAAAACTATGATTTTTATCAAGGCAATACAGATAACATCCTTCAAAACAAAATATAAGGTAATTTTGCTGTAGTTTGTCCCTGTTTATGTGCAAACAGGGGAGTATCCTAGTCTGGGAGTATTTTATTTTTTTTTGGTGTTCTGAGTGAGTAATAAAAAGACTGAAATTAATATCAAACAAATCATAGGTGTACTTTGCTCATATAAATGGAAATGAGTTAAAAGCTTTTTATTTAATGGATTTTATGGCAGGTACTTGACGATATGAGCAAACTTGGGAGTGGCATGGATTGAGCCATGAGGTATGGAAAGCAGGGATTCAGGAGCAAAAAAAAAAGATCATGTGTGGGTGTTTAGCTGAATGACATGAAGGGGAATGACTGCCTTCGTTTACGTTTAGTACAGTCAGTATCTTCCTCAAAAATGAATCTTGTGTATAAATTTGCCTAGTACATGCTTTCTTTGGGAAAATAGTTGGTGTGGTTACTAAGCTTGCCCTGGGCAGTTAGATGAATAGCCTTTCTGTGTTTGCTGGCACGGCTCAAGTGATTCCTTTAGCAACAAAGAGGTTAGCCCTCAGGAAGAATCTCAGTTTCAAACTTTGAAAGCTCGAATATCTTTCTGGAAGCTTCCAGTTGGATGTTTTCAGTGTTGTCAGTGGACAGCCAGTCTAAAGTCTGTCTGGTTAAACTGGGTCAGTCACTATGTTGTTAATAGCAAGAGTGCTGCAGAGGTTGAGTAAACTGACGTGTTCTGGTTTTATGTTTCAGGAAAACCAGTCACTGCATGCAGCTTTGGAGGAGCTAAATAATACTCTAGTGGTGTACCAAAAGTTGAATGACATCAAGCTTCTAAATGTGGATTCAGCCATTGGTAACCTTAGCCGGAGAGTCATGCTGTTAGAAAACTCTCCCCTTGCTGTGAATAATCTGGACAAAAGAGAGAACTTGTCTATCAGTGTGGTAAGTATTTGATGACTAAGGGTGTCTGCTCAAGCTAGTAGTTTCAGTACTTTCTATACACTACAGGTATAGTTTTTCAAACCTAACTAAAGGAAATCTCAGAATAAAACTCGAGATTGGGATTTAATTTTAAAAGGATGGAATTTGTTCCATATTTCTGAACAGATGACCGACGTTAAGAATATCTCTGAAGTAGTAATTTCTTCCCTGCAGAATCTACAGAAAAATGTCCAAAACAATGTAACTTGCAAGACTTTGGGTGACAGCTTAATGGAATAGGATCCAGAAACCTCTTTGTTTTAGGAAGGCACTGGCATGTAAGGAGTCTGTTAAGGCCACTGAGGAGCTACATGAGCCTCTGGATCATTTAGTGGTGCTTAAATGCTAAAAAAAAAATGTAAATTAATACAGTGCTTTCTGTATGCCTTACTGGGCCAGTCTCTGAGATTGTGTCCTGTATGTTTAGCAATAATGAACATGCTGATGTTGCTGTGGTAAATTAAATCACCCATTGTCTTCATGTTTATTGTAGCATGTATTTTCCCTGCTTTTTTTCCTGCTTCTTGCCTGCCAAATTTGAAGGAAAGAAACTTTATTGTAGAAAATAAGCATATGAATAAGCTCAGTTCTCCTCCATTTTTCCTGTAGGGGAATGATGCAACTACCTCTCTAAAAATGGAAAATGAAGATCAACTAGATAATGAAACTCATTCAAATAAAGAACTGAAGGTAAAGAAACTCAAATTACACTGGATTAGTAGAGCATGGCATTATTTTTATAATCATGTTTTAAATGAAACTTGAGGAAAGATTTTCCAGCAGGCTAATCTGATCCAGTTTCTTTTCAAAGTCCAGAGTAGAAGGAGAGCTTACCCACCCCATTTTGGGGACAGGAAGTCAATTAGGATGGAAGAAAAGTTGTAATAGTTAAGTCTTGCCATTCTGACTACATATGGGATAACAACTGTGGCCCGGGGATAAGAGCTGGCACTGCTGAGGTTAGTTTCAGTCTTCTAGAAAGAAAGCAGGTGAGCGAACCAGCTACACTGTCAGTTCTAGGCCTGGATTTATGTGAACTCAACCTGTCATCTAGAACCTACTCATAGAAAGAGCAAAGGTGCTGCAGATGGAAAAATGTGGTGATTTTTGACAGAAGGTAGTCAGTACTGCAGGCAAACATTTAAAACAATAATGCAGTTCAATTAATGTGTGAATGTTTGCTACAAGTATGTTTGGTTTATATTATGATTTTTCAGAGTCTTGCTCATTTGTATAAGAAATACAGAAATTACAGGTCAGATTATTTTGAAATCAGTGTCTGCAAAATAGTTGCCTACTTTTCAGGTTGAGGCATTGATTCTATTGTTTTCTTACAGACCGTGTGAATTTATTCCTTACATCTTTCTGCGAAATTTATTTTTATATCTTGTTTATAATTTTAAACTTCATTAGCCTGGAGACCTTCAAGGCACTCGAAAGTACTTACATATTTTAAATTGCTTCTTTTCTTGATCTACTCCATCTACTGAAGGGGTGCTTTATAAGATTTTTTTTTTCCTATATATGTAGGAAACAGAAACCAGAGATTCTCAGGTATCAAAACTAAGAGAGAAGCTTCAGCTGATCAGTGCTCTCACAGGCAAGCCAGAAAATGACAGACCCTTTGAGACATCAAAGAATGGTGAGAATGTTGCATAATAGTAATCCATAAACCTGAAGGTTCCCTGTGTGATTCAAAGAATAACTAACAAAGGTGGATAATTTAGGCTGTTCCTTAAGATTTTTGGTGAAGATTATTTTGGTTAAAGTGGTAGGAAACTGATGGCTCTAAACCAGAAAACTATATATAACAACAAAAGTTTGAAGGTGACTTCCACGTGTGTAGCAGGATTCACATGCATCAGTAGCTTGTCTTTGATGGCATACAGAGATTAACTTGTAGAAATTTATACTCAGTAACATCTATTTTTGCTTTTTCAAAATCGAAGTGTAACATAGAGGAAGGGTCTGCATCTCTGCTGACTTGTCTCAGGTTTGCACTTTTTCTATATATTCAGGTAGTGGTGAAGACAGGATTTGAAATACTTCATTACAATAGAACAGTGCTTGTTGTTAATTTGCTAAGAAGTAACTTAGAGGTTTAGACCTTGCTGTTGGGGAAGATAGATGAAAACAACCTGGGTGGGCAGATGAAATTTGCTTATTAAAGTTTTTTCAGTGCTTTCAAACTGGGAAGTAGAAAGCACTTCCAAGTCATTCTTTGTATGGGGTTGACAAATATACATCTCCTAGGACAGCATGAAAGATTAAAGCTGTATAACTGTCTTTCCTTCTGTTCTTCCAATTATTGGTAAAAGGGGAGAACACTGCTGTATTCTGAAACAATTTTTCAGCATTCTTATCCCATACAGCATCTGTGATGCAAAAAACCCCATTAATTTTATCGGATTTTTTTTGTCTGCTAATTGTAGTTCAGTGGAATTAGTAAGACTAATAGAAATTGTTTTGTAACAGTTGAAAGTAGTCTGAGTACTACAGCAAAGCCCACAGACCTATCAAGGCTAGCTTCAAGGTCAGCTGATGACAACACAGAGAGTAACAGACAGCTGAGACATCTGTCCTTACCAGGAATTTCCAGCATCGAAGGTATGTCCTTTATACGCTGACCTTTTCTTTTTATGAATATTTCTTGTAAATATTTAGGAGATAAGTATAACTGGAACTATGGTAGTGTGTCTGGGCATTCTGGAGAAGTGAAGTCAATTTTAAAAGCTGGAGAACTATGGACTTGTGGGGGTTTTTTTTAAGTAATTAAAAAAGAAACCTGAAAGAAAAGACTAGCGTGTGAAAGAAGAAGTGGGATTTGAACAGGAGTGTGCATTATAAATGGATTGTATTTGTTTTGAGTGCCAAAGTATTATACCAAGTACCCCAAAGACTGAGAGAGAAGTCAAGGGCAGAATTAGGGTGCTCAAGGAAAACTAAGGAGGTGTGAGGGTGTATGTTTTGGGGTTTTTTTTCTTTTTTTTTTAAGAGAATACTGCATGGTCAAATGAAGGGTTTCTGGATCTTGCTGTTCAGTCTTTTCAGCTACTGAAAGGGCAATGCTTTGCATCAGGAAATGAATAGACACTTTTCCCTTTCTATCATCTGTGCTGTTGGTATAGCAACAGTATCCAGAGCTTGCTTTTGTGGAGGATAAGTGCATCTGTATGCAGTTAGTGGTTGTAGAATGGGCTATTACTTGTGGACAGAAATAGGGATTACTTTTTTCAGATGTAATATAATTTAATCCAGAAGTGTTCGTGCTTTTTTTCTCCTAAACTGTTACTGACAGTTTGTGACAATGCAGAAGGCAAACTACATAGTTGGGGATGCTTTATTTAATTACTAAGTAGTAAGACATAGTGCAGTAAAACTGGAAGAGCAGCTGGTAGGATATTCCTAGGTACTTATAGGAGCTATTTTTAAATCCTTGTTCTCTTTGCAGATCTTCAAAATTTGTTTGAAAAAGCAACTGAAGATGCTGATGAAAAACTATCATATGAGGATCTTCAAAAGCTGCTTGGCTCTACAGCCCAAGAGTCTCAGAGCTTTAAGAAATTTGACACAGATGGAGATGAGAAATACTCATTACAAGAACTGAGATTAGCTTTAGGTGTATAGGTTATATATTTAGAAATGTGATATTGTTGGATGCTACTGTAGCTAAAGAAAACTATGGGACATGAAAAACTACGTCTGCACTTTCCCAGTGTTTTACTGATCTTTGGAGCTAAATTACTGTACACGTTGCCACCTCCTTTTTAATTTGCATTTATTGAAAAGAAATTTACAAGTTATATGTCAATAGGACATAATATTGGGACTGTGTTAAAAGCCAGAAAATTCCCAAACTTGGAAACATTTTCCTCTCATTCTTTCCTTTTTAAGGGAGTTTTGTTTTTAATTTAAAATGTGTACATACTAAAATAAAATTATGGTTTTATATTTCACTGAAATTTGCCTTAAATTAGAGATCTGCACTTTATGTAAAGCAGAAAAAAATCTGTCTTGTAAAGATGGGCTTCTTCTGCTTGTAAATATTTGAGAGAGAGTAAATTATGCATATTTAAAGGAGAAGTTTGTGTCAGGGTCTGTGTTGGTAGTAAGCTGTTTATAATGAGAGACTGAGTATAAACGGGGTGGTTAAGAGCTTCAGCTAAATTTCTAATTTGAACTAAGTATACCCATGAATGAGTTTGGACTCAGATGAAGGCAGGAGTGGTAAATCATGCCCATCTATAGCAGGATTTCTTTTTAGAGGTAAGAGTTTAAACCATTTTTATATCATGAGCCTACAGGAGCAATTACTTACCAAGTGCTTGGGTTTTCACTTCAGCATTCTTCTAGCTTTGCTGTATTGCGTCCAGAGTCCATTTTGTGAGATGAGCCTATCTGTTTTTTTAGAAAAAGAAAGCTATTGAAGAACTTTAACAAATGCTTAAGAGGTAAAAGTCTACAATGCAGCCTGCTGAGTAGCACCTGACTAATTCATGCCTTGGAAGGATCAGTGGTGTGCTGATGGTCTCGCTGAGTGGTCACTGGAGATCTTTTGAACAGGGTTGCTGATGCTGGCAAGTTCTTCCATCCACTGTAGCTGGGGTCACTGATGAAGTGTCCCAAGTAAAGCTCCTGGTCACTAAGTGTCAGCAGGTGGGGAAGGCCCAGAAGAAACTTATGGGCTGTTTCCTGACTAAAGTGAACATTATCATTTCTTGGTACCTTCGCCTTCTTTGTTCTCACCAATGGAAGCATATCAAAAGCAGGATAGGAGTGTGAGGGTCGCATCAGCGTTCTCCACTGACGCATGCTTTGTAAGTGAGGTTTCCTTACTATGGGGGAACTTAAGGGTTTGTTTATACTCATGGATTTAAACACAGAGCTATGTGTATAACCTTCTGGAACATAGAAAATTACTGTTGTGGAAGGGATTCTGTTGCAGGCTAGATCAGGGCCAAGTTGGATGATTTTGCTCATAGATATTGCTGATCTTGGTGGGAGTTTTTTGCTTGATTAGTTAAGCTGCCCACCTCACTGAAACGTCAGTTTATGTGAAAGTTGGTTTGTTATTGTTGACTTTATATAAAATTTTAGACTGGATGTTTTATGAATAATTGTATTCTGGAAGTATGAATTGGTGAAGGAATGTCCAAAATTGAACCCTGTCACCCATTGCCTAGGCTTCTTTCACTGTTGCTCTTCTATCCTGTTTGGGTAATGCAGATGTGACCCAATACCGAGATGCTTTTGAATGATGTTTGAAAACACAGTATTTAAAAACAAAGCAAACCCAACCAACCTTGGCTTTTGACAGGACAAGAAGCCGACACTTGCTTCTTCCTGCTTCCCATGCCCTTTTATACACTATGTATAATTCCTTAACCAAATTAAAAAAAAACCTAGCAATAAAATGTAACCATTCTGGTATTTTATTTGTACATACTGTATCATAGCCATATGCCAGAGTTTGCAAAATATTTTTGGAAGTTTGGTTTGTACAGAACTTACCTTAAAATTTAAGGGATTACTGTATTGCTGTGTGAATCTTCTCGTGTTTTGTTTTGTTGCAGTCTGCTTTACTTTTAGGAGGGTCTTCAACAGCAGTGGTGAAACTGTCAGCTAGAGACAACGTGTGCCGATCCAGCTGCCCATGTCCTCTGCCTGTGGCCAAGGAGCCGAGCTGTTCAGCGATGGGCACTGGGGCACAGCTGTCCAGCGGCGCTGCACCATGTGCATGTCAAGAGCATAGTCGATTGCTGATTGCTGTAGTCACTGCTGTTGTCGGATGGACCTGTGCTATCAGTTTAACAGAATCCCATCACCCCTGAGTACAGTGCTCATTGTTTGGCCCAGGGTAGCGTGGGAGCCCCCGCCCCCAGCCAGCCGCTCCCCTCCCTGGGAGTTTTCTGCTGCGCCGCTGCTCTGCATCCTGCATGCTCTGCACAGCCCCGCTGATGGGGGTTGGCAGCCTTCCTCCTCCGGGTTTTATTCACGCTGCAGATGGTAGAGGGCATAAGAGCCCCGGGTGCAGTAAATACACTTGTCGGGGTCTGCTCTCTGCTGTGGAAAGTGACAAATAAATGAAACGGTGAGAGGGAGGGGTCAGGGCTGTAGCGGGACCGGAGCGGTGCCCTGCTGAGGCTTGCTGTTGGGCTGTGATGCTCGGGTTCATTTTCAGGCTGTATTTGGGGTTTTTTGGGTGACTCCTGTGCAGGGACCACTGTGTACCCTTCAGTTACTGACCGGTGCTGGGCCTGCACCACTCCGCTGGCTTTGAGCTACGGCACCGCACGCCTTTTCTCCTGTAACGCGATTTTTAATTTATCTAAATAAAAGTTCATTTTCAGC
>NW_010104331.1:0-429 GCF_000699245.1 Pterocles gutturalis | reverse complement strand
AGTGTGGTGTCTGCGCTGTTCAAGTAGTCTTGTGGAGCTGGTAGTCTCTCCTCTGGTTGAGAGATGAAGGCAAAGCACTAGGTAGTGAGAGTCTTAAAAAAGAAAGTATTTTCTAAATCATTTTTGTCACATGTATCTCAATTTTAAGGTTTTTTTAATTGACTTTTAAATGTTTGGAATTCATGTGTTGGTTGGACTGAATTAGCATGTGAAAAATAATTTTAAAAATTTCATAACTACTGTCCTTGCCTGTCATCATTGCCTTTGTGAGAAGGTGCCTCTGGAGAGCAGGTGTGTTTCCTGAACATTTTGGTTATTGGCTGCAGAACTTGGAAATAAGTGCATGTTGGGAGTCATCAGGTGCTGGGTGTATGGCTTCTCTTTGTTTATTCACCGTTCCTAGCCAAAAGTTCTCAGGTCTGGGCCTAA
>NW_010104330.1:22231-28306 GCF_000699245.1 Pterocles gutturalis | reverse complement strand
TAGGAGCAGCTGAAAGCCCAGAACATGGGCTATTCCCCAGCGTCCATGGGCACTTGTTCCTTTTCTGTATTTGTTCTGTGCCCTCCACCTCAGTGGCTTGATGGTGTAGTTCAGATTTGTGACCTTCTCTAGTGCAGACGTCTATTTGGAAATTACTACAGCTTCTCACTCTACCATGGCTCTCCTGGACTGCAGTGGCCAGTTAGTACAATTTTCTTTGTGCACTCATATATATATATATAAAAGAATTAAAATAACCACATTGCTTCTTTACAAGATTTCATCTCCACAAGCAGTCAAGATACTTGGTACATTAAATAACAAGCCTTTCTTCACTTGAAAAAAAATTAATCTTCCTCTGGAAAACTGGAAAGTTACAGGCTCGGGCTTTACTTCCTCCATGTGGGATGGCCACAGGCATTCCCAGAAGGGAGGAGGGCTGCTCTAGCCTCTCCTTCTTACCTTGTCTTTATACTGGCTGGCAGGGAGAATCTGACCTTGGGGACATACACATCCAAATTAATGCTCTCTCCAGCTAGGCATTCTTACTGCATAGCACAGACAGAAAGGAAACAAGTTAATGACCTTCAGTCGGCAGTTGAAGAGGCCGAGATGATAATTTGGAAGAAATTTACAACAGTATAGCGAGAGTACAACGAGAACTCTTCGTCTTGCACACAGCCACTAGTCAAACAGAGGCAGGCAGCTCCCGAAGTCGGGATGTCTCAGATTTAGGTTTAATCTCTTGTAGCTGTAGGCTGCTATGTACATTTTCTTAAGCTGGGGAGATGCAGTTTCTGCAGTCTAACAGCTTCACCCCGATACCGACAGTATTTCTCTGCAGCTCACCAAAGGCAGACAGCAGGTGGAGCCTGCTCATCACCGAGGGGCCATCCCACAGGAATTCCTCGAACCGCACCTTGTTTTGCCGTTTAGCCTTTAGACTTGTTCTTGATTGCACTTTTCTTTAAGCAGTGATGCATTGACTGCTCCACGTCCTGGCATAACTTTGGCATTTGACTGGCTTGAATTTTCCCTACTCACCTACAGAGGCTGATCCAGAAGGAATATTACAGACACAGAACTTGATGGTTTCTCACAACAGTGAGGAGACCCAGAAGAAACTGGGATGAAGCTACACCATTACGTCAAAGGATTGTTATTACTTGGGAGAACAAGTCACACGATTCCTTCACAATTGGAAACTTGACATGTCTTATTCTTCCATATTTCAGTTAGCAATACTGAAGACAGATGATGTATCAAAAGTATCACAGGATGCTTTTAGGATGACTTCACTTCTAGTTCAGGTATGTTGCTCTTCACATTCTTCTAAAGGAAGATAAAGACAACCTTCCCCAGTTAAAGAAAGCATAATAAGATTTCTTTTCCAGAAACATTTATTTATTTTTTAAATAGTGTTCTTTCGTTATAAAGCAGCTCTTGATGTTCCTTTCACCACAGTGTCTTTGGCATTTTCCTTCTAGAACTTCATATAGAGTGGTATAAAATGTAATTTATTTTTTTTTACAGAAAAATAAGTATTTAAACCACAAATTAATTCCCCAAAGTATTAAATAACATACCAAAAACTTTATCAAATCTATTACATACACTAATGGGACAAAACCTTGTTGTGTATGTGCATAATAATTGTATATACATTTTTAGCTTAGTTAGTGCTTCAAAGTTATCAAGGAAGCTTTACAAAAAATCCAAATGCACAATTGTGGTATTACTAGAATTTGTCACACTATTTGTAGAATAACAATATATACAATACATTGCATTTAAAAACCTCTGCCTGAATATGGAAACGGATGACTCATTTTTAAATAGTTTGCAAAAAGACAGGATTCTATACAATTACACAGTAAGTCACTTTCCAGATTTCATGGAATTAAGAACTGAATATAATGCTAATTATCCCCTACATGAAAGCACATCTACTAGTAAAAACAATGGCACCATGCACACCAGAAACTAAAATGCAGCATGAAAATCCAACAGCAAAATGTCACATCCTTTCAACTGCACTGCACATGTCATTCATTCCAAAGCAGCATTACCGTAGTGAGCAAGCTCTAAAATAAGACTTATTTTTGTCTATGTAGTGTGAGACATACGTAGAGTGTGCTCAGCCGTTAAGCGAGGAGTCCTGGTGGTCAATGCTTCGCATGAGAGGATTCCCTCCAGGTTCCTTTTCCCACAGAGAGTTTAAGAAATTTTGCAGCTGTTTCTTGTACAGTTTTTTGGTGGGCTCTGTGGTGGACGGATAATTTTGGCTTTCTTTAAGCTGTTCCTTTTATTCATGTTGCTGGATGTGAGGGAGTATGAGCGTCCGTGCATCATCCTGGCATTAAGGCCATTTGCCATGGAGAAAGATTTGAGATGGCTTCTTAAGGCAACAGGGAGAGGGAGCTTGTCAACAAGATGCACAGGGGTACAGGAAACTATGGCACGGCAACAAAGGTCTTGCAGACTCAGTACTTAAAAACAGACATAAAACTTGCATTGTAATAGCATGGCTTTGGTAGCCACACGGCAGCAGCATACCCAGCACTCTGCATGCCCTCTCTGCTTCCAGGATGAATTCTCATTTCTCCTCCCACACCCTTTCCCACATATACATTATGCTTCAGTTTCCTATTTGTGTCTTAATACTTAGATGACCGAGCATGTAAGTTTTAGGAAAGACATGTTATTGCCTGCAAAGGCAGGAACAGGTTATGCCTGCAGATTTTTTTCTTTAGAAAGCAAATTGTACAGGATTCCTGATTCTTATTTTTTGATATTTTTGCATCAGGCTTAAAGTTTCTAAAAATTATTTGATATTACTGAACCATAAACCATAGCTAGGACTACATTTACACATTTTCAGTGTACATCACTTACCCTTGTTCGGCCTCCAGAGCCTGTCCATTCCATGTCTCATCAATACTATTCTTGCTAGCTCAGTAAAGGACTCTGTAATATTGAAATTACAAAGCGGACTGACTTCAAAAAAAGTCATGCCCAGCCTCTCAGCATAGGCTTGTGCTTGTTCAGTAGACACTTGGCGCTTGAAGGCTAAGTGAAGGCGATTTCCAACCAGGATTTTTGGTACACCAGGAGCATGCTGAGCAAAGAGAAGCAATAAAAAAAAATTAATGGTTTGGCTTCCATTTTCGTCTTCCTCAATTAAAACAAACAAAAGCTTTTTCAAGATTTAAAGACTAAGTGGCATGTTGGATCACATGATCTCCAGAGGTCCCTTCCAGCTTAAATTATTCTATGATTCTCTGATCTAAAAACATCCTCTCCTCAGAAAAGACAGGCTTGCACAGATGATGTGGCAAAATTACAGCAAGAGTGGGACTACAGTTTGAAATCTTTGCCCTCCATATGCTTTCCATCAACACCTTTAAAGAAATCAGACACTTCAGCTGATATGTTTCCAACTTTCTAGAATTATAAACATAGAAAGAAAATGGTAAGCTTGGCATTTTGGATAACTCTGTAGTAAGCACTGCCTGCAAATGCCGTAAAATCAGCAGAAAATATCGTAACCAGTCGGTCTTAGTCATCTGTTACAGACCAGTGACACTCTGGGACTGTACCTTACCTCATCTATTTCTTTTATCCATCGATCGATTCCATCGAACGACCAACGATTTGTAATATCATACACTAGTATCACTCCCTGTGTTAAAAAAAAAAAAAAAGTTTAACAGAAGCATAACACAGAGAATACTATCTGTAAATTCTCCAATTCTGAAGTAATTGTGTAAGATGCTGAGCAACTTCTCAATGGAGCAGAACCTCAGCATCCTGTGAAACCAAGCCCCAGCTCTCTGTGCAGGTTACAGACCAGCTAAGGGGAAGAAACCCTGACTTAGTTTCGAGGCCTAATGTATTGGTAAATATTTTTGATCATACACACATCGCAAGTCGCAGCACATAAATATCTTTAGTCACATTCAGTAGCCTGAATATTCAGTGCTTTCTGCAGTTCTGGAACATAACAGATGCAACTCTTCAGAACAATACATGTCATGATTTCTAGCAATAGTTTAAAGTTGGAAGCTTTAGTGACTTTTAGTATGTCTTTTTTTTTAGGTCATTTCCTTACATGTCATTACACTTCCTCCCATTTTAGACTATGTTTGTATTTTTCACATTACTCTTGACAGTTTTATGTTATCAATTTCTGTTCCTTGGCACACAGTTTTCAAAAGTAGTATTAGCAGAGCTTTCACATGACCAAAGTCAGATAACGTGCCAAAGACGACAAGAATACACATCACTGTATTTTACTCTGATTCAACTTCAGTCTCATGGAGTTCCCCTCCCCAAAAGAAAATCCTGCCTCTTGTTACTCCCGATGTTTCCTGTTGCGTTCAGACTATTACAGAACCTGCACGCATTATACAAGTGAGCTCCAGAAGCCATCGCAGCAGTTTGCTAACTTTGCATTCATTCATCCAGCAACCATCACTGAGAAAGCTGTACTGTGCTTACCTGAGCACCTCTTGAATAAGACCGAAATATGGTGCAGAATCTCCCTTGCCCTGATGTATCCCTAAACAAAATAAATTATAAATATTTTTAAAATGAGCAGGTGGCCTCTTCTGTTAAGAGTTCAGCTAGATTAACTCATCTGTACTGATGGATATCAGCTCTTCTTCCATTAGTCGTGCAGCAGCAGTCACTACTGGATAAGAGCTCTTCTTGCTCTCAGCAGTTTTTCCCCTCTGGCATTCTGCCCTTTCCATTTCTCAGATTTCTCAGGATAAGAGAACAAGAACTTCAAACTTTACTCTTGTGATTGCCCTTGGAAAACACAGGCTACTACTCAAGCGTACATACGCCACTGGACTTTGCATTTAGTTCAGCTTGAAGAAAGATTCTGTTCTCACAGCAAAAGAAAAGTGGGAGGAACCAATAGCCATCATCATGGAAACTAATGGGAAAACAGTAAATTCTTGATTACAGCAGCAGTAGTTCAGCATGAGTCCAGTATGATGCAGGTATCCCTACAGAGTCACAGACAGCATGGATTTTTAGAAAAGCATGCACCAAAAAAAAAACAAACCAAACCCCACTGCATCAAGCGTTTGGAAGCAAAATCAAATTTAGAGTGAAGAATGTGATAAGAAGCAAAACTCCATAAAGACTTTTTGAGGTAATTACAGATCTTCAAATGCAAGGCACATATTTCCGTCCATGGTCAACTCTAGAAACCTTTCCAATCTGTTATCTTAACAAGTCCAAAGAACATCCTTGCCCTTCATGTAAAGACTGCTTCTCAGATAAGCTTTATGTGGTATTTTTGCTAAGCTATATGAAGTGGAAGACAGAAGAAGAAAGTAGGTGAACAAAATATCAAGTAATCAAGATACCATATGGCAGAGTACTACTATCCATCATTGCATTTAACATTTGAAACATTATTTTTAAGAATGATAAACGCAAAAACAACCAATGAAGAATAAATTAAAAATAATTTAGCTCTGACACACAACCATCTAACTCCAGTAATTAGAAAAGCTTCAAACAAAAATAAAAGCAAAATTAATTTTAAAAGATGGCAAAGGCACAGGATTGCCTTTTTCTAGGAAGAAAGGGATATAATAATCATAACAATTCATTTTCACCTCCAATTCTCTACTCTGAACACTGCTTGTTCCTAGAATCTGCCCTCTGTTTTACCTAGATAATAGTTCCTCAAAAAATCACACTCCCCTCCTTCCTGTCCTGCACTGACCTTACTTCTCCTTTTATGCCGTGCCTTTAGGGAAAAACAGTGTATTTAAGAGGCAGTAAGGTTGCTGCATTTTTCAAGTTGTATCACTTGCTGAGTATTTCTAAGTGAACCAGAAGATGGCCATCTTCAAACAACCTTAACACAAAAGCACCCCGACAGACCAAATCCTTGACCCTCCAGGAAAAACATTTGTTGTAAAATAATTTTATTTGTTCTCTGCATGTTTTTGTAAAGATCAAATCACATCTGATGGCATATCAATTAAACTATATGAGCAATACGGTCACTTTTATTTTTTTTTAAATACTGTGGTTATTCAGACAACCATT
>NW_010104330.1:2740-22208 GCF_000699245.1 Pterocles gutturalis | reverse complement strand
AGCAAAGGGGATGTTGCTGTACAGTCCCTGTATGCTTCCTAAGGTACTTCGTGGGTCCCATTACCACTATAATTTATAATCTTTGAAGGCACTTTGGATCCATCTTGAAGGCACTTGTAACCCTTTATGCCTTTCTTTGGCATTTATTATGTATCTGTTACACAGAGAAACTGCAGGGCCCCCCATTTTACATGAAATAGATGGAAACTGAGGAAAAGACAAAGCGTGACTTACTCACAGGGCTAGCTGCCTGGCTCACTCTTCCTCAGTTGACTGAATATTTCTGAAGCGTAAGGGAGGACTCTTGCCCTGAAGAGTTGCGTTTTTGTGTCTTTGAAATATAAATTATGAGGAAAGCTGGAGCTCATACACTTACCAGAGCTGTAGCTTGATTCGTCGGCCATCCAGAAGAATCATTGTCGTCTTATAATCTATACCTGTGGCAAAGAGTCATGCACATCTTAGAGCAGCTTGCAGGTGTACAATATACACACAGATTTCAAAGAAGCTGACCTTAAAAACCCCTTATTTGTCACTAGCACTCTATGAGGCGCATATGGGTAAGAACTTGTTCATATGAAGTTACAAAGACCTTTCATATTATTAAGCTTGGTCCATTCAGAGCAGGTGCCTCAGGCTCCTTTCAGGATGGAAAATGATCTGTTTTATTCATTATCAGGACAATAGACACGCTTGAAGAGTTTTCTCTCTTTTCAACAAAAGGTCGAACTAGGTTTTTGCTTTTTCTCTCATACATATGTTGCAGACCACGTGCTGTTCTCTTCCTCTATTATTGCCTAGCTTCACTGCCTCTGCTGTTCCTTCCTTATCATCTGAGTCCCAGACAGCTCTTATATCAGCTACACGTGTCCCCCTCTTCTATAAAGCAGCAGATGGTGCAAGAAGTGGTTTGCCTTTTGTTTTCCAGCCTTTCCCATTCCTAACAGCCTTCTCTGCCCACAAGACCTGGGCAGTCAGTGTCCAGCAGAACACAGCCAGGTGCTATTTATTCCTTCCCGTAACAGGCTCAGGCCTTGTGGCTGAGCTACGATACCTCTTCTAGGTGAGCAGCAGTACTGCAGTGTTTAAGGGAAATGTGTGTTGTGAACACGTAAACACACACATACACGTATACACACACACACACAACTGAGCTCAAGTCTTTACTGTACACTTTGTAGTCCTTGCAAACAACGTTCAGTGCTATATAATACTACCTTTTAACTGCTAACCTGACATGTCCCAGGAAGCAATTAAGCTATGTAAAAATAAGCTCAAGTCTAGCATTACTGTTTTCTTGGGCAAAATGGGTGTGTTCGTTTCAGTTAAATTAGGTAAAACTAATCAGGAGCAGTTGTGTAGCTGCAGTTCACCCCTGAAATTATCTACCACCATGCTAGGGTCAATGGCTTCGAACACTGTGCTTCAGTGCTGCATCCCCAAATTTTGTATAATTATAAACATTAAAAGAAAGAGAGGCCTTTATTTTATTAAATGTTATTTTAAAAGTGTGCATTCAGTATTCACACTGTGCAGCCAAGCAACACAGTCTCACTGGTAAATGCGTTTTTCTCATGTTTTCTTTGCTGTGTCATAGTTAACTTCTTGAATTGAACATTTATTCATAGAGTTCTCCAAATGAAGTTTAAAAAACATGGAAACTAGCGCTGAAAAACGTACTGAAATGTAATGAGACTTGTACCTTGAAAAACAGAGACATGCTTTATTTTCTGAGCAGAAGCAAAACAAGAGGGTGAGAAAAACACATTGACGTGGAAAAACAACTGCACGCAGCAGAGTGCCCTTGATTGCTACTTCAGATTTCAGCACTTCTTCAGCACAGGGATGGCAGTGCTGAAGGTGATTCTGTAAGATTCACTACTATATGTGGCATCAACAGCCAGAACACAAAAAGTTTATCTATATATGAATGTTTGTATTGATAAACGTAACAAATGCTTACCAATATATTTTTGTGCTGCATTTAAGGGAGAAAGAGAAGCTTGAAAGTTTAATAAAAGAATGTATTAATTAATTATATTGGTCTCCCAAAGAAAAAGTACAGCATAGCATGGCACATAAACAACAAATTAAAATCTGTCTCAACTGCAAACACAACTCTGGGGAGAGACCTGCCATGCAGGAGATTGGCTGTTTGCCTCAAAACATGTTTTGTCACCTCCTCCAAGTAGAGTATTGCTAAATGCTGCTACTAGTTGTCATGAAGAGGCCCCTAAAGCAGTCACTGATAGTCAGTTATCTCCATCTTTGAAAACAAAAAATAGGTTTAAAACCCTCTGGCATAATAAGCAGACACAGAAAAGGAATCCTTACCCACCTCCTTTGCCACAAGGAATGCAGTTTGTAAGACTAGGTCTGGGATAAAGAACAGATGTTAAATTACCAAACTGAAGTTATTGCAAGGTAACAGTTGTTACCTTTAATTAGTTGTTACCTTCTGCCTTTAATTCAAGTTCTTATCTGTACTACTGGAAAAACACTCATACAAAAAAACCCAAAAACCCCAATGTATTCCCACCAGTTTTGGGAGACTTATTTTCATTTCTCAGCCAAAGTGTTCCAGCTCTCCAGCACTATTAGGAAATGGTCAAATCTACAAACCACAAGTTAAAATAAATACAAACGAACAAACCAACCCTAAAACAAACAAACAAACAAAAAAAACAAAACAACAACAACAAACCCAAGCTTATACACAAAGTCTTGGGACACTGAATGGACTAGGACATTGACATTATTTGTGCACTGAATGAACAAGTTTCATAATTTCAGAAATTCTTGGAAACATAAAACATGCAGAACAAACCACGCATAACACTTTATAAGTCATTCCAGCATCCTGTGCTACCGCTGATATTTCCCGCAGGGTGAAATACCTCCACTAGTTTATCTAAAGTGAATGAAGAGGCACAGACAACGTTTAGCAAACACTGACACATCCCACACAGTGAATGGACATCTAGACATCTCTCATTCTATTAAAAGACACACAAAGCATAGAAAATGAGTATTGCATAGCTAGAGGATACACAGCTGAATAAACCTGTCACTGGGCTTTGCACCACAGACCATAAACTGCTACAAGTCGCTCAGGTTTAGCCACACATATAATGTGAAATATTACATCTCTTTTTCATATGACATGCACAAGACAAGTCTGAAAAAGGTACTATTACCAACTGCTGCTTATGAAAGCATCTTACAGGTTTCTCAAAAGATTTTTGAAGAGGAGATGGATTCAGAAACTTCCTTACTCTTCAGCTGTTACAGAGATAGAAGCAGTTGACAACATAACCTGAACATCTCAGCAATTAGCATTTGCCACTGATTAAGAATCAAAACAAAAAGTCCTTTGCCATGAATCATCAGGAACACCATGAAACTGTAACAATGAGACAAACAGATGTGGATTGTGCTGCTGTAGAAATCAAATGTCCTTCCAGAACATTATTCACTCATTTAGTAAGATAGAATAGCTTTGTGTAGATATGCAACTAAAATGTATCTCTATACAAGAAATGGAAGAAAAAGGCTGCTAAATGAAAAAAAATCAACTTTGAAATGAACCAGAAAAATCTCCCAGTGCTTAATACTCTCACATGGATATTTTTTATAAAAATTATTTACCTAAAGCCACAAATTGAAACTGAAGTACGGGAAACAAGCCTCTATCCTTGCTGAAGGGTTTGGATTGCTTAAATATAATTGATTTGTAACAGATTTTGTCCTTCTCAAGCACAAAATTAACAGATTGAAAACCAAAAGAAATATTACTGAACCCAGGAATGTAGTAAGATTCCCAAAGAAGCATTCAGCTGTTTGGTAGCAACTGCAGTAAATCAGAAGCCATCCTCTCTGCATCGATGCTCTGTAGCCGTTACCACACTATCACACACGCTTCACTGACTACCCTGCATTCGTGTCAACACTCATGATTTTAAGGCTTCCTGGGAATTTCTCGTTCTCTTGAAGCCTATAGTAGTGCATCAGAGTTCCTGTTTTAGGGCAGAATCCTTCAGTCATTTAAGTTGCTCATTTTGTGTTCCAAAGGCAACATTATCTCTCCTCTTAGGTCTAATAATTGAGATTCAATGATTTACAGTGCGACAGACAATTGTTTAGCTTTGCAGCAGTGAAAAACACACTGCCTCACTTAACAAAATATGAATGCAATGGACTACTGACTATTGGTCATATTTTGATAATGACAGAATAAAATCTAGATTTATCCCTCACAATTTTTCATAAGAATGGGATGGTAACCTAATATTTTAATGGTTGGAGTATGTTCTGCATTTGCTTTGGCTCTGTGTTTCAACTTAGATGAGTTATAAGACAGGGGAGAAATAAAAACACAGGAAAAAAGCCAAGAACTCTAAGATGAGATTCTTCAGAGCTGTGCTTTACCAATTCAGCACTGAAAGACTTTATTCAGTGGCACATTTGTCTTAGAAATGCTCCTAAAACCAACGCTTTTTATACCCGAGAAAGTACAGAACACGAGACTCCTCATCTCTGAGCCTGGTGTACTCATACATTTAGGTCTTAAATACTACAAGAACTAGTTTCATTCCTCTTGATGTGTCCTTTCTTTAAATTTTAAGGCATGTTGTTCCTTGTAGATAACTCATGTCCAATCAGCAGCTTTTAAGTCTTAATTATAGCAGAATCTACCTCAAAAAACCAACAACCACCAGCATTCCCACTCCCTGCCTCCATGGCCTGACCACCTTCCAGCAAGTGCTTAAAACCATTTTCTCACAGGCACGATGAGAATTCAGTGGTCTCTTCACTTCCCATTTTAAGCTTCCTCAGCTCTCTAGCTTTTCATATACACACCAAAAGTAAGGTCTAGTGTTTTTCTTCAGAACACATTTGTAACTGTTTCAAGTGTATTAGACAAGTGACACAACTTCCAACTGCATTTGCTGTTCAAAGCGACTGACCCGCAGCGTGCTTTTGACTCAAAATTCAACCAAGCTTTAAAAACTAAGCCCCATGATTTTAACATCATGCGGCAGAGATAGAAACTCTCTGCACTAAAACTGGACGATATCTTTTGGTAGGTAAGCACAAAGGTCAGCTTATGTGACAGTCGTATTTGCCTTCTGCTTGCCATTTCAGAATAATCATCACTTTCCAAATTCCAGTCTTTCCCATCACACTTAATTACCGCAATAAAAGCCATCTGTTTGAAAAGCACAGATTGCCTTTTCCGACTGAAACAGAGACACTAAAATTTTACATCTAGACTGTTATTCTTCACCTCAGTAATCAAGTCATAAACCACAAAGTCTGACAGATAATTCACTCACTTCAATGATGTGACAATTTTCCCATTTTTAAAAAGAAGCTATTTGTATCAGAAAGCTCAGCTTTATATTTGCCTTTGTTTATGGTCACAGGCATATGCCAGTATCATAACCTATCCTTCAGTACACCTATTTTCCTTTAAATGTTTAAAGAAATTAAGTTTACAATAAATCTACCCTTAAAAAATGAAAGTGCTCTTTAACAATTACACAAAAGCTTTTCAGAGTCACAAATTCTCGGGCACCAGGTTAAAATCTGAAGATCTCAGAGCACATCTAGTTGGCTCTAGTCCAGACTGTTGTCCTCAGAATCAAAGCACATGGTATGAGAGTATGAAGTTTGACACAACTTTATGGCATACCTCCAATACGAATCTGAAAACAAAATTAACAACTGAAAGTCCAAAATTTAGATAAGCCTCAACAAATTAGTCAGACTGATAATTTAGAGAAGCGGTAACTGAGTAAGTTTCTGTTCACCTTCTTCCTAACAGCCTTAGTAAGGAAACAAGACAGTACTTTGCATATTAAATTATTACCCTCCCCAAAAAGAACATGCAAACAACTTAAGTACATTTTTAAAAATCATGCCTTGGCTTGCAGTATATTTCTGCTAAGATGGCTAAATAAAAACTCAACATTCAAGGCAGACAGCTGTTTGAAAAAAGAGAAAACTATCTGACATCAGCTAATAATCAACTTTTAACCAAAACTAGTGAACAATCCATTTCCATTCACAGTAAGAGGAAGGAAATAAAGATCCTCAGATCATATTCCATTCTCCTCTGTCTTAACATTTACTTATCGACAATGAAATAGCCTCTTTACAATCTAAAGCCTTAGAAATTTATTTTACAAGAAAGAACTGTTCCCATCCCCCAGGTCAGGAAGAAGCAGCAACTCTGCACTTCAGTTCATCATTTCCTTTCTTCCACTCCAGAAGAAAAGGATATCGGAGGCATAGGGTAAGCTTGTCAACTCAAATGTTTACTACAAGTTGCAGCTAACATCCTCAGATGAAAGCTGCTATATATAAACACGTTATTGCTTATAAATAGAAGCATTGCAGGAAAAGGGACTGTTACTATTAGCATTGCTGAGGAAAAAAGTTCTTCCTTTATTTCAGCATATTTTATTAATAAATTTGTAATAAGTTGGGAAGAGATTAATATATCAGTCTCAGCAATCTTTAAGTGAGGTGTTTTTTCCTTACCCATTTTTTCCTCGGATGTGAAAGAATCAAGTGAAACAAGGAGCTTGGGGCAACGAGTGAGCACAGCACACCTTGGATACCTTGAGGATCCGTATTCTCCTGTGTGTAAATCTGCCTGCTCACGCACGAACTGCAACTCGTGCTTCTGCCCAGAAAATTCATGTTAAAACACAAGATCCCCAAAATTACTGAACAGACTAGGAATGGTTGTTCGTAGTTAATCAAAGAAAATAAGACCTGACAGGATATTGGGTTATCACAGAATCACAGAATGGTTTGGGTTGGAAGGGACCTTAAAGCCCATCCAGTCCCACCCCCTGCCATGGGCAGGGACACCTCCCACTAGCCCAGGTTGCCCAAAGCCTCATCCAGCCTGGCCTTGAACCCCTCCAGGGACGGGGCAAAGAGAGATCTGAAACAAGTATGAAGACGGAACTACGGCAGGGACAAGACACCAAGGAAGAGATATGGGCCAGGGGAGCTGAAGAGGGGCACGGAGCCTGGGGGAGAACTGAAGAGGCAAAGGGCACAGAACCAGGCATCTACCATTCTGAACGGCTGAGTAAAAGGGCAGAGGCTTTGAAAAGGACACAGCTTGCGTAGGGCAAAGAGATGAGGAAAAAATAGATTCAGAGTAAAATTTACGAAGCAGGGGCAGTGTATGCCTTCCTCTAAAGCCAAAGACACGGTGGCAGTGCGACTATGAAATCTGGCTGGACACATACCCAGTGCAGGGCCCTGCTACTGGACACTGAAGCAGTCATTCTGAAGCTACCACTGCAGCCAGCTTCCACTTAGTTCAGAATACTCTGAATTAGAGTAATATGGAATGCTTGAAGAGGGGAAAAACAGAAGTAGGTACAGATTACTCAAAGACATTGTGATGGGTTTGCCCTTGGCTGGGGACCAAGCCACACACCCACTCACCCAATCGGCCCTCCCCCCCCCGCCAAGGATAGGGGACAGAATTAAAGGGGTAAAGGGAAAAAAGGACTTGTGGGCTGAGATAAGAACAATTTAATAACTGACCTACAATAATATTGAAAATAATCATATATGCAAATATACAAATGAGTGATACACAGTGACACTGCCCCCCACCCGATGACCAAGGCTCAGCCTGTTCCCAGCTAACAATCCCGGAGCTGGGAGAGTCCCAAAACTGCACTCACGGAACGGAGATAACAGTCCGAGTGTCCCAGACCGAGAGCTGACTGGGGTGGGGGGGAAGGCCTTGGGAGAGCGACCACCTGGAATGAGATGACCTGGAGCAAAAGAGATCCAGAACAAAAAGGGCAGATCTTCTGGAGGGTCCTCACCTATATCCTGGGCATGACGAATATGATTATGGAATAGATTATTGGCCACTTTGGGTCTCAGTCCTGAACCTAAGATCAAATCCTGGGTTAGTAACTGGGGCTGTGCTCCCTCCCAGCTTCTCCTGTTTGCAGACAGCCAGAGAAGCTGAAAGACCTTGGCAGCGGCGTAAACAACACTTTTTATCAGCTTTCTTCTGAGCACAAATCCAAAACACAGCCTCTTGCTAGCTATTAGGAAGAAAGTTAACTCTGTCTCAGCTGAACCCAGGACAGACACCCAGATGATGCTACACTGTTTGACAGCTACTCATAATGGTTTAAATACACGAGCTTCTAAAACACTGGCTCGTATTCATGCCTGTGAACAAGAACCAACTAAAAAAAACCCATAATTTGGCACATACACAGCCTATGTAATGTATTCCAGTACAAAGAGAACAGAATAAACAGGAATCTTTGCTGCAAAGGAATAGATATAGCTAATATTTTTTGTTCCATTTCATTACACCACTCTTTTGTTACAAAACATGATTTTTTCCAGGCCAAATTAAAGTAGCCAAACTGAGAGCAAGAACAGGCTTCAGGCTCTTTGTCTCTAAATTATCTGTCAGCCATTTCATGTTATCATAACCAGAATTTAGAAATGTCATAATGTCATGACCCCAAAAATCCCCAAAACATGATCTGAGGAACATAGCTCAATGTAACTTGTGTTAGAAAGCTGGAATCTCCTAGAGAGTTCTCAAGTTGGCTAGAGAGAGGACTGTTATTGGCTGGTAGGAACTATTAGCCAAAGGTTTTTTTATAGTTAAAGACAATAACATCAGATTGTGAGTTAAGAGTAGATGTGGATCACTCAGTTCCCTATGCTGGGAAAGGAACACACACTCTTGGCAGAAGACAAACATTAGCACACTTAGCTTTATGATTTCTCCTCTTGTCTCTCCAAATTCTTTGCAGCAGAGCTCAACACAAAAGAATTAACAGCAATAAATTCCCACTTTATAGTAATTGTTACTATAAAACAGCAACAGTATTTCAAACCAGCTCTTTTCTACATAAGATTTACATTTTTAAAAAAGAATTGCCCTAAACTTTTAGTCCATTTAATGTAAAAGTAAAGATGACCACAACCTAGCACCAGGGAATTTGATTTAGAAATTAACCTCTGTTATAAGTATGGGGTTGGGGGGGAACTATTCTACAATACCGCCTTCTCACTGCTGCCATTCATCAGTTCCTAGAAGTAAGAGCTGGACTGCAAGAAGAGTTCCTTTACACATTCACATTTACTTTCAAAGAGCCTCAGCTCTGGAGAGCAGCCTCATCATTCACAATCCCACCTCTACATTCCTTGCAATTAAATAAAGTTTCAAATATGATTCTTTGTTTCATTTTCTCCAAGATACACATGTATCCCAAGCAACAGCTGTGACATGGTGCTCTGCATATCCATGGAAAGTACAGCGAAGGGAAGCTTGGCCAGGCTAAGACAACCTACCCCAAAAAAGTGGATTAAGTTTTACATGAGAGTTGATTGTCCAGTATTTTCAGTGCTTGTGGTTATCTTCATGGTATAATAATTCTTTACCATAAAACTTAACAGGAAGGGGGGGTCAAATAATCCTGCTGCATGAGGAAAAGACCGGAAGGCAGAGTATATATCTTTTACAAATTGTACAAACCAAGAAAGAAATGGGACACATCCATGCAGAACTTGCTCTTACTTGTATCTTAAACACTAGGTTTGAAATACAGCCAGAATCTGGAAGGGAGAATTGCTTCAAACCTACCAGAAAATATTAAAAACAGCTGCAATATTTCACATTTTACAATATTTTCCAAAAGAGAACAATGACCTTTTATGTCTTGACACTTCATTAGCAGTAAACTAGTTCAAAAATACTTGGCATGAGAAGAACTGCAAGAACATCCAGCCACCGTTACTCTGAGCTAAAGGCCTAAGAGCTCACTGAGAACAGTCGCAAACACCTCCAAAACTCCCCTAGGCTTTAATCAAGGCTCAAATAAACAATTTTTAATAATTAAACCACCACTTTCAGTTAAGCATATTAACATATCATACCAATTAGAAAAATCAGAATTGTTTCATAAGCCTACTCCAGGATGCCATCAATAGTCCCAGAAGTCACAGCAGTATTTGTCACCAAGTGCAGTAAAAGAAAAAAAGCAAAAAAGCACGTATTTTTTGTACCACATGAAGCATTGCTTGTTAAAAGACAAAAAAAAAGATTACTTGAAAAATATTTCTTTAGCTGAACAAGTAATGAATTCTGTCATTAGGATGAACTGAAGATCATTTCAGTGGGAATTCACAACAAGTAGGTGTAAGCATAAGGATTTTGCTTTAAAGATGCCAGAAAGCAAAATTCATATCATTACTGAAAAATTACTGGGGCTTAAAAGCTATCATCCAGAAGACACACAAACATCATTCCCAAAGCACAGGTACTCGAAGAGGAAGAGCTTTCAAACTAACCTCCAAACCAAGCAACAGAAGACCTACTGCACTTCTTAAATTTGAAATTTCAAGTGAAACACATGCTGCAGTAAAACAGGCTTTATAGATAATGGTACTATTAACTCAAGGAATTCTCAAGTCATGAGATATCTTCAGGATATATACTTTCATTAGAAAAAGGAAGGTAATTAAATCTGTCTTGGATTATGATTCCACTTCTCCCCTCTCCTCCTCCCCAGCTATTCCAGCAGAAGAGTTGTCCAAGGTGTAATTCTACTGCTTTTCCAGGACTAAAAACTGACACAAAATGCCAGCAAGCAATCTTTGTTAGGACTTGAAGGAGAAAGACAGACTATACACTCCTGATACAAAGCTCTTGCTCCATTCATCATTTAGTTGGTTCAGTTTTCCAAGACATTAAAATAAGCTGATTTCAGGTGAACAGGATCAAAGGAAATTTCAGCTTGCAGCAATCTCCGAAGGTCATCTACATCAACCTCCTGCTCAGAACAGGATCAGCTGCGAGGTCTGGAGACTGCATAACCTCTCTGGACAACCTGTTCCACAGCTTGACTGGCTTCATGGTAAAAAAGTTTTTCTCCTACCCATTCTGAACCTCTCTTGTTTCAACTTAAGACCAGTTGTCTCTTACTATGTACAGAGCCTCACTCTGTCCTCTTCATGACCTCCTCATGGGTACTGGGAGGCTGCTCTTAGGTTATCCCCCACCAAAGGTCTTTTTTCCAGAGAGGTGACCTAGTCTGCGGCCAAACTTCATTTAAGTTGTTAGAACTACAGACTTTTCTTCACTTAAAACCTTTGTAATTACTGTTCATGTAGTCTTCTGCATTGAACTAGTCTGTCTTGCAGATGCTGAAGACAGGTACAGTGTAGGTTGATAAGTGAGTCTCCCTATAAAACTCTCGTTCTCAAGCAGTACTGCATCAAACTCCTGTTTGGAGACAAACCCTAGAATTTGTATAAAAAAAAAATCACTATACCACATGTATTCTTGGACTCTCGATTCTTCTTGTTCCAAAACTAATATCATTCTACAGTGGACTGTGTTTCTTGTCTGAACCAAAAGAGAAAATAAATTTAAAAGTTTACAGGTTATAAACTTGTTTAAAATTCCATTTATCATGCTTCTAGTTTATAAAGCATGTGTTGAAGTTAAACTACAATCTACTAATTCAGAAGTGGTTGGAAAAGTCAAGGTTATGCTTGACACAAACTTTACTTAGCACATTTACCAAAGCAAGCATAAAGACTAGAAGAACAGAGCCCTGACTGATGGAGATCATGCACTGTGTACAGGGATTGCTAAAACAATTAGAAAATAAATATATGTGTCCAGATATCTATCATAAAGATCTTGCACCACAAGACTCTCCTTACAGACTCAATCATCCCATTGAACACATCGGCTACGTGAGTCTTTTTTCCTCAGTCTAGTCTTGAAAGAGCATTAAAAAGCCTGCCAGACCTGCTGGGTCTCTTCTGAGTTTTCCAGCTGGCAGTTTCATATTTCATGCACTTAAATATACCATTTTAAGGCACTGCATAAAGTCAGCTTGCAAACAAAGTATAGGGGCACAGGAGATACATTAACACATTGTTGTTCCTAGAATTTTGAAGGGATGAGTTACTTTGCTTTGAAAGCTATGGACTAAGATCCCCCCTGCCTGCCTTCCTTCCTTCCAATTAAACTGTGTTTTTTTCACATAGTTTGTTTTATTGTTATTTTAACGTCTCGTTCTCTATAGAAATGGGCAAATTAAACAAAATCCTCAAATAGACTTATGGCTGCTCCTTCAATATATTCTTTCAGAGTACAAAAGCATTCTTTGCTATTTCAGGTTTGCTGCTGTGGGATTACAAGGAAACACGTTGGTAAGGTCAGGGTAGGGCTCTTTGCATGAAGCTGTTGCCCAGAGGCAAATGAGAGCAATGGCAGGAGCATAACAGGGAGTGACTAACTGCCAGGTTGTGCTCAATACACGTAAGATAAAAATTGGGGGAAAATAAAGAGGTAAAATCTGAATCACAAGCCTGGAACACACCACACAGTAAACAAATTATGGTTATTATATACAAGTGATCAAACTGCATTTGAATGTCTGAAGGATCAGCAGCAACTCATCCAGGGCACATGTGTCACCCTTGGACTGCAACTGACTTTTAAACATTGTCACGTGTTCAGCCTCCTCTACATTTATGTCTGCACACACATGGGACTTCAGCTAGCCATGTATTAAGAATAACCAGAACTTGTTAATAAATATCGATCCAAGAATAAAAGTATTTTTACAAAACAGATTTCTCCAGAGTTTTGTGTACCCAAGTATGCTTAAAGAATCTGCACTGTTTTAACAAAGACAATTAAAGCAGGCATCTATGACATTGGGAGTTTACGTTATATGAACCCTAAGCTGAGACCCAAAAATCAGTTACTGGGGGGAAACTCTGTCTAATTTGATTTTGCATCAGTCAAGATCTAATTTTAAAGCTGCATTTTTTGTGAGGCTCATATCAGTCCAGAGGTGTGTCTGCACTAACCAATATTGAATGTTTCAAAGGAAGTCATGCAATCACACTTACTCTAGCATAGGAGAAAGGAAACGCATAGCAAAATAGTTTCTTTATATAAATGAGGAAAATGCCATAGAAAGTTTCAATTATAATTTTTATTCTAAAAAGAACACATAGATTTCAGCCCATTTTCATAAATGAAGTAGCTGCAAAGAATTCTAAATCTCCAAATATTGGATTAAGAAGATTGGAAGGTACATAAGGGAAGCAGACCTCAGAAAGCAGTGAGGTTTGCATGTTCTTCCTAAGGAGGATCTCTCTTACCATTTTTAACAGACTGCCAGGCTAAATGATCTCAAGACAACACTTCTTATGTTCTTAATTTAGAAGTAAGTTACTTTTTAAAACACAAGGAAATCTCCATTCCAGAAATTCTCATCATAGTTACTCCACCTCTGCAAATTAAACTACCAGTTTCTACTTTGAAATCCAACATTGCACAAATAATTTAAATGTCCAAGATAACTCTGGAGTAATATCCTTAGCTTCCTCGTGCTCACCAGCTATTGCTTCATCACCTCCATCTTCTGACACCGCTTGTTGGTTTCACACAGTGCTTTCCTGTTGGCACCCTTCAATGGCAAATCCCACGCAACAAAGAAAAATAGCAAAGCTGTTATACTGGCTTTCAGCTTAGCACAAGACCACATCTCATGAACAATAAATAGCTTTCCCTGCTTCTGACAACAAACACGAGTCCAAAAGAATTATTCTTCACTGTTTATATGCCTACAGAACAGTATAAAATTACTGGCTTGACAGAATGGTTTTGTATGCAAGGTGTTTTGCAAATGGTTTTGTATGCAGGGTGTTTTCACTGCTAGGTCCTACCTGTCCTTCCCCTGTTGGAGAAGAGTTGCTCTCCTGCCCTAGAGAGGATTCCCACCTTGCCTCGAGCACAGCTGAGAGATTTGGTTCAGCCAGTCTGAACATTATATGAATCAGAATATGTCCCACTCCCTTAGAGACTTACATCCTTTAGGGTTCAAAAAAGCCCTGCCTCCTGTAAAGAATCACCGAGGAGATCCAGTAAACCTCAGCTGAACACAGCACATACAGTCCTTTTACCAATATGCAGTCAGTCTAATTAACATATCAAACAAGAATATAATTATACCAAAACCACGTATGTACTACATTAAAGCCTTAAGGCAGCTGTTCTTCAAGACACTTTGTCACTTGGCACAGCTCGTTATTGATGATACTCTCTCTTTCTGCTTATCCCAGCCAGCTGAAAGAGGACACTCTCTTAGACACCACCAACTACTGTGAAGACGTGAGCAAGGCTTGTCTCTGGACATTTAAACCCCTTCCACTCCTGGGCGGCAATGACATTCTAACTTCACAGTAATTAGCTTTCTAACTCTCCATAGATTTGAGTTACAATTTAGATACATAAACAGCTGTTGAGAACACCAATATTTTTGTGGACTTTGCCCTGCACAGGTACTAAATTACAGTCAATACCGACAGATTACTTTATCTTACCTTTCTGAAAGACTGGACATTAAATACACAGTGTATGTTCATAAATCAGTGTTTGATCTGTAACAGCTTCACTTACCTGATAAACTTACAGTTCTAACTGGAGTATTTGACTACTTAGCTTGCCCGGTTCATACTTCCGTATTACAACACGTCAAGACATAACAGAAAGGAACAATTATTTGTACAAATATTCCTCTATATCAACAGATTTAGATGTGGATAAAAACCATAGCAAGCTCAAACCAAACTTGTTTCATGCATTAATTTTGACATGATCCTTAAATAAAACCAGCAGGATAAACACTAGCCCATGTTGAGTATTTTGCATAAATATTGCATTAATTTCATATTTCTAGTCTCATAGTAAACAAAATTTAGAAGAGCTGAATAAAATGGAATACATATAAAACTTTTAATTTCTATTCTTAATCCCATTTTCCATTGTTGTTTAGCTCCTGAAACAAATTTACAGCAATATGTAAATGTAATTTAACCAACATACTGGATAAAACTTAATCCTGGCCCAGGCAAACACAGTTTTGGTTAGGCCAAAGTAGCTTAAAAGGACTCAATTACCTTGAAGTCTGACCACTTTTCAAAATAACCTGGATTTTGTCTTTCATGTTGCACACCTGTCTGGGAGCCTCATGGTAATTTCATTTTCACAGTTGCTTTCCCACTCCCTCATATCCATGAAAAAAAATAGGGGGGCAAAAAAAGACACAAGTAGCCCCAGGGAAACTGAGGCAGGCAGCACATAGTGCTATTGAATGAATATGCATGAGAAAGAGAAAGAAGAAGCTAAGCTATTCTGTAGTTTCTTTTGCCACAACAACCTAAAGTACCACTTGTTGCAATAGCAGTTATCAAATTCAGACAAGCGTGTACAGGTTTATTTTAGGCAGGAATCTGAAAAACATTTGCGTGATGTTAAGACTTCAAAGTTTCTTCATTCTGAAACCATACAATACAATAATATGCTTGACCAAAAATATGTGTTTTCTCTGTTTGGTCTTTTGTTGCTGTTGTTGAATAGGTCTTGTTAAAAAACATAAAGGCCAGTTCTTGGAAAAAAACAAGGTAAACAAATCTCTGGTTTGAATGTGTGCTTGGCGCACAGTTGTGATTTCCCCTGCCACCAATACGGCTGGGTGAGGAGAGAGATGAGAAAAGGAATAATTTAAGTCCATTGATTAAGTGGGTTTCAAAACCTCACTGTAAGATGACCTAGCTTCTGACCTTCATGAAACTGTCAGCCAGCAGCATTTTTTGTCCCCAAGACGGATACGAATGCACGACACCTGAGTTGCTAAGCAATACTAAAACAAAGAAAAATTGCCAAGTAGAAGAAAGTGTGCAATAAAGCAAAACTAATTTTATGAAAGCTTCCAAGAAACATGAAAAACCATACATTGCCAAGCAGGCCGAGGATTTCTGTTGCTCCATTAAATGAAGCAAGGTGAATATTCATTGTTTCAACACATGTGCAAGATCAGCTAACAAGTACCAACCCCAACATTGACCTGACAGGAAATGCTACAGTATCCTTTGCCATATTGTTTCTTAAGAATATGGAAAAAAAGGTAAAAAGGTGTCACTCCGTTATGCTGCCATGTATCAGGGAAGAAAACACCATACACTTGTCTCATGAGGCGAGCAGCTCTTAGCATGACATCTTAATGGAACAGTTGGCGTAAGGCTCCAAATTTGAGATTTGGGCACACGAAGAGAACCAAAGAACAAAACCAATCTGAATTAGATCATAAGCATGTCATTTTTTTCTTTTGTTTTATTTTGTTAACAGAATGGAAAGTACTCTTGCCTTACTTATGACAGATAAAGGGGAATCGGGTCAAACCAGGATCCACATTTTCAGCTAACATACGCCTGTCATAACTGACTGCCTAGTAAGAAGAATTGCTATTCCACAGTGCTATCACCTGGAAGAGACAAAATGCAGTTATAGGTGGTGGAGAAGAGAGAAATTATTTCTATCACTCTCTTTTAAACACAGTGAAAGGGGAAGAGCAAGTACAGAGTGGGTAGAAATTTGTTTACTGAACTTTCTTCACATGCAGTATACAATACAATTTAAAATCAATATAGTCTTTCAGCAGTAAGCACAGCTCTTGTAAGATAACACATTAAAGGGGTAGTCATCACTAATGTGTTCAGAGTAGGATCTATTACTGCTTTACAGACTCCTCCCAAGATAGGTTAGATGCCCTACTTGAAGCAACTGTTCTTTCCACCGAAGCCACGGAAGCCTATAGTAATGGGGTAAGACAGTAGGTGTCTTCTAGGCACTTAAACCTGGCACATGAAATCAAACCTCACCTGCTTTTCCTTGTACAAGAAGGCAGTTTAAATCCTTTTAAATGGAGATCAATGGGCGTGCAACTGCATTTTAACAAAATTCAAGAGGGAGAAAAATCCACACCTATTCAACCTTTGAGGAAACGTTACTGCAGGACAGCTAAGAGTGATCAATTTTTGCTCTCCTTGTGCTGTGAGATAAAGTCTAGTCTATTTATAGGCAAGCATAATTAACCTCAAAAGGTGTGTTTATTTACTCACAGACACTGGTGCTCAGCAACTTTAAATAGCTCTTCTGCTGGAGAAATCCTAATAGAATGAACTGAAGACTGTCCCTAAAAGGTGGTGCTACGTGCAAAGAAATACAGAAATGTAATGACGTCGCCATTAGTTTCTACTGCAATCTTTAGATCATGTTGTGTTTAGGAAAATGTAATGGCTTAAAAACAACCCCACGATAAGCAACCCATCCTATTTGTTATTGTACTGGTAGGAAAACAAAACAATTTTACTTCCCCTTCCTTTCAGCCAAGTAACATTTTCCAAAACACAGGGTTATGAAGACAGAACAGAGAAACTTAACACCAAATCTTTGTGGTAAGACTTTTACCTCCATTAGTTCTTTATTTGGTCTTGTTGGGGGGAGAGGAGGAAACCACAGTCAGCTCACAAATCCAAGTCTCTTAATTTCTCATGTTAACAATATTTCCTTTTGTTTCCTTATTTTAGGTTAGGGCCATTCCCTCCTCTTTACACCAAAGAAGGGCTTTGATCTGTGTATTAAGTTATCAGGAAGAGCCACCAAGAACTATGAGCTTGTCTGCTGCGATTACTAACCCAGTCTAAACCCTCCCCAGGTGTAAGGGAATTAGTCTCCATTGAGCTCTGCTTGAGGCTAGACCACCAAAGCTCCAGGCCTGTGTTCTAACCACTTAGCAATCAAGACAACTACTTAATAACCCCCACAACTATTACACACCAAGATCTTTTCAAGCATTTGGATAAGACAACCCATATGCCAGTGAAGTTCTCAATCTAAGGACAGACAGAATTTATGGGAAGACAAACAACTGTGACTTAAGAGGATATGACAAGGTCTCTAGGTGAGAAAGGGCGAGAGACATTTTGTCACTTTAAACCTGATGTTCCTGCAAGAAAAGGAGTAGGAGTACACAGGTTTGAACAATCATTCCTTTCAGTCTCTGTGTCAAGCAATCACACTGCAAAAGCATATTTTAGTAATAAAAGCAAAAACAGAATCCAGCTGAATAAAAATTTATTAGTTTAAAACATCAACATATTTGTCTACCTAGTGACAGCACATCTAAGGTATTATGTTCTAGTCTAGAAGCAATTTCCTCTGAATTTGGTCTGGTGAGACATTAACAATGCTTTAAAAGCACAGTTTCTGTGGTTTTCTGAGATAATTCTTGTGCAGTTTTTGTTACTGGGTTAGAGACCAAGTGTGTCCAGTCTAGAATAGTCTGTCCTACACAGCTGGACCAGATGATGGTTGTAGGTCCCTTCCAACTGGAACAGCCTATCTATTTTAATTTCAGTTTTGAACAAGATGTGGGAGAACTATAAAGGCAGGCTACCCACACAACTAACCTTACTGCCTGCCTGCCCATCTCCAGGATAACTGCTTTCTGAATTATCTCCGTGAATCATGTTCAGCAATGCATCTTCCATGGCAGTCCTTACTTTGTTATGCTAATAAAGCTTCTTTCCTTCTTTCCAACCCACAGCCCTTTAGTCATTAAGACAAATTCAGAGACCCAGAGACTGTACTCCTTAATAGCTGAACTATGCCAAATGCTTTCAAAGCACGGCTTGTGGACCAGCAGGAGCTTGCAGGGACTTGACTGATCATGCGATACTGGCTTTCCTTCCCATCTCCAGATTTCATATCATTTTTGTGTACTGACAAGAAATAGTAAGACATATGACTTCCATATTTTCCTGGGAATGAGAAAGAAGACAGGTTTATTTTTGAGTAGTTATGAAAGTGCCTGAGAAAAATTAATTTGTGGTTTATACAATTGAAGTTTGAGCCCACAGAGCTGAGATGAGACAGTTATATAGCTGCACATAAAGCCTTCAGGAATCTGATGGTTACAAAAAAAAAAAAAAACCCAAACAAAAAACAAACCCCCAAACCTAAAAAAACCCCACACACTGTTCTAGTCAACTCCAGGTTTTATTTTATCTTCCTTCTTTTTGCCTTCTTACCTGTCTTTGATGCCTCTGAAGACAAAAACTAACCAAAAGCCCCTTGATCCTTCCTTGCCGATGAATCCCTCCTCACTCAGGCCTTCTTTATACCCCATGGGGTTCATTTAGATTCATCTTCTTCCCAAATGAGGGGTCACATTCTGTTCAACACCTTGTCCTCCCCTATACTTCCTCTATAAATAATCTGTCTCTACTTCTTACAGCATTGCAGTGCATCTTAGTGATACCTCCTGTTGTTTAGCCCAAGAAGAGAACCCTATACCAAAGCGAAATTATAACTTTTCTTCCTCCACTCTGATGCTCTGCTGTCCTTTCTGAAGGCCAGCCCTGTAACTTTAGGGTCATCTTTCTGTTTTATCCACACAATTGGTGAGCTCTGAACAGCTGGTCCTATTCAAGGTCTCATCTGTCCTTCATCTCGATCACCTTTTGTAGCTCATTCTGTCCAAACTTCTCAACATTTATATTCCCACCTTCAATTTATTAAATT
>NW_010104330.1:0-2729 GCF_000699245.1 Pterocles gutturalis | reverse complement strand
AACCTCTTTCCTGTTGCAATAATGTCCTGGGTTAAGCACATCACAAATAATAACCAAAATCTGTCTCTCTTGCACATACAAATTTTTAAAACTGCCCAAATTCCCGTGCTTCATCACATTAAGTTATTTGCTCTCATTTTCAAGGCCCTTCAGCACTCTTCCTCTCCCTCCTCAGCCGCTCGTCTTTTACCACACCACATTTTCAAGGCCCTTCAGCACTCTTCCTCCTCAGCCGCTCATCTTTTACCACACCGTCTCTTTCCTCTTCCATTGTAGTCTCAGAGCTACTCCCTTTCATCAAGCTCCACAACAAAGTTTTGTCATTTCAAAGCTTATACATGTGTCACATTTTGACTGGCTCTGCCATACCACCAGACTTTCTCTTTCCAATTCAGAGACCTAGTTGGCATTATGAAAGTGGTAGATCCTAGCAGTTAACTAAGGACTAAGGATTTGAAAATGGTGAAGAAGTCGGTGTTTATCAAGCTTTTTAATCAAGTTAAATTAGAAAATTAGTCATAATACCAACAGGATGTTTAGCTCTATCCCTCTCCCTGTATCTCTGTTTTCATAGTCCCTGAGCCTGCCCAGATTCCTCACAGCTGCATCCTACGCAGCCACACTCAGATGATGTAGGAAAGGCTGAGAGGATGCAGGCAGAGAAAGGATATTGGATACAGACCACCAAAGGAACCGAGCAGCTTATCTGCAGTGTTCAAAAGTATTTCTAGCTCGATGCATTCACGACCATTATAAATTGAAGAGTGAGAAAATATCTTTTTATGAACTTCCACAGTTAAAATCATTCTTTAAGTGAGACTAGACAGTATATTACGCTTGTGTAAACACTGAGGCTCAGTTTGTACAAAAATTCTTAATTATGACATTCATTGCACAAAATTAAAAATCAAGTTATATTCCTTCCACATTTTACTACCATGCCATCTGTTACATCTGCCCTCTTCTTGTAACTCATATCCCTCTCTTTAGACATGCTCATCTTCTCGGGATAAGACCTTCTATCACTCTCTGTGAAACAGTGACCTTCACATAGCAGAGTTTGTGAGGTCCTGAGTTACCATATTTGCCTAACCTTGTATAGTTCAGATTGATAAATATGCTGGTGAAGAGACAAGCCATGAAATAGTGCATCAAACTTACAACCCTCTATGTATACATTTTGAAGTTACAGTGATGAAGAATTTCCATGCTGCATGTTAAGTACTTGCAAAATAATTCAAAGTGAATATTTGTATTTCTTGGTTTTCAAGAAATCTGTTCATAGAGTTACAGTGTTAGCCACATAATTTAAATATTTTTTAAGAGCAAAACCACAAGAATCACAAGGTTTACGTGCAAAAGTCTGAAGTAAGACTGATGAGCTCAGGAGCTGGTCAAACATTCTCTCTCTGTTACGTCAAGATACATTGGAGACCAAAGTGCTCCTTCGGTGTAAGAATTTAGAAACTAGATTGTGTGTACAGAACAGAGCCGGACCAGGCACACTCTCCCCAAGCCTTCTGTCCCTTTTCTCCAACCACCTGAAGAGCATGGAGAGTAAACACACCATAACAACCCAAGGAGTAATTTAGCAAAACTATTAAGCAAACATCTCAAGATGAACACTGATGCCTTTAAGGTGCAGTCTGACTCATAAGCAACTCTCCTCCCTCCCTCCAGTTCTTTGCCCTGAGTCAGTACTGTGAACCCAACATCATAACAGATCCCAAGTCAATGTAAAGCCTTCCAGTGAATTAACTAGTCACAGACTTCTACTGGCAGTAAATTAAAGCAATGGGTAATTTGACAAGACAATTTGCTTTTCAATATGCCACATAATAGATTTGCAGGAGGGGAAAAAAGAAGTGAAACTACAACATGTTCTAGGCAAACAAGATTGGGGGGAGTGAAAAGAGGAGAATGGGAGGGAAGGAAAACAGAAATCCCCTTTTCCTCAAGCCATTAGCTTAGTTTTAAATCAGTCTACAATGTTCACAACTCCCTGTTCTGCAGACAGAACGTATCTGTCATGGATGAGGCTCTTCGGTCTTGCCCTTTAAAAAGCTTAAGTGAAAGAACATACACAAACATGAACCTTGATCTTAAAGAGCTACTGCTCTGACATTAAGAACATGACAGTGAAAAAAAGGGAGAGAAAAAAATTTTCATTTTCTGCACTTGCAATGAAAGCAGTTTCACAGCAAATACCTCTTCTGTTTAACAAAGATCCTTTACTGAAAAAAACACATTGTCTTAGTATTTCCCTTCATTTACTGGTGACAACAGAAAAATAACTGCTTAGGAAGATAAATCCTATCACTTTGATCAATACATTCTACGTATTAAGATATTTCTCTTAAACTTGAGCTCAAAAAAACAGTTTCACAGATGAGATCATCTACATGGGATTTTAAATTCTGAAACAATTCCACCTCCTTTCTGAAAAGTATGTACAGCAAAACATCATTCCACATGTCTTTGCCTACACCCTTTTCCTCCTTTGGTACCACCTGGGAGCTCTATAAATCCGCAGGAACCTGCAGAAGCATTGTTTCCATCTATTGCTCTAACTGTACACATTTCGCAGCCCCAGAAGCCGGCAGCAGCGGCCGGTGGCCTTTGCCTCCTGTTTTTTGCGTGCCGGCAGCCTCACCGCGGGCCTGGCTCCCGAGAGCCGGGGGCCACAGGGCGGTCGTGCAAAGCGGGGTGCGAGCACGGGACAGCGGGGT
>NW_010104329.1:984-1223 GCF_000699245.1 Pterocles gutturalis | reverse complement strand
CCCCGTCGTCTCCCCATTGTCATCATCTCTCCATTGTCATCGTCATCTCCCCGTCATCATCCTCTCCCCATCGTACCCCCATCGTCTCCCCGTCACCTCCCCATCATCGTCATCTCCCCATTGTTGTCCTCTCCCTGTTGTCTCCCCGACATCTTCCCATCGTCACCCCATCGTCGTTGTCTCGCCGTCATCATCCTCCCCATCATCCTCCCCCCCATCCTCCCCACCATCTCCCCCTA
>NW_010104329.1:0-255 GCF_000699245.1 Pterocles gutturalis | reverse complement strand
CCATCATCAGCCTCCCCATCATCCTCCCCATCATCCTCCCCATCATCTCCCCATCATCACCCTCCCTCTCATCCTCCCCATCATCATCCTCCCCATCATCTCCCCATCATCATCCTCCCCATCCTCTCCCCATCATCATCCTCTCCCCAGCATCTCGCCATCGTTGTCTCCCCATCGTCACCCGTCATTGTCCATCATCGTCTCCCCGTCCTTGTCCTCTCCCCATCATCATCCTCTCCCCATCCTCTCCCCATC
>NW_010104328.1:6293-30296 GCF_000699245.1 Pterocles gutturalis | reverse complement strand
TTCTATGATTCTATGATAACACACCTACCTTCAGTGCTCTGTATTCTAACAGTATTTGACTGCAGCTTCCCAGCAGGTGTTGAATCTCTGAAAAAGTATAATCTATTTCATGATTTCTGAATTATAAGTGAAAAATTATAGTTTTTTGATGTCTTTTTACTGGGTGCAGCTGCTTCCACACATTGTACCATGGCATACTCAGTCTGGTTTGACTGTTAAGATCCAGCTGTCATAGTCATCTTAATGCTTTCTACCCTGTAATCCCAGCTTTTCCAGACAGACTTCATTAGTCTTCCAAAATTTTTCTAGGACCTGAGGGTTAGCCAGCAGGGAGGGTAACGCTGATGGACTAGAAAGTTAAAGCTCCAGGTCTGAAGTCATTAATTTCCTTCTCTCAGAATGGACTCATTTATACCTTTAAAAGCAACTCAGCAAATTATTTGTTCCTGTCACCTGAGCAAAGTATTGTGTTTTGCTTGCTTCCTTAAGGAATGGCATATTAAAAACATATTTTTGCTGTTTATCTCTTGCATGGTTGTAATATTTGCTAAACCCTCAGATAATGGCAAAAAGAATAAAGGCAGCAAAATGAACATTTCTAGGTTTTATTAGATATTTTTCTCTATGGGTAAATGATGAGATATGCCACAGTAGTAGTTCTCTTCCAAACTTGCTGATCTGCAGGATTAGATTTGATACTATTTCTCTTTCCTTCTAGTATAGTTTTGTGTCTTTTGCTTCCATTTATATTACTGCAATGAATTATGTAGACTTATAATTATCATTATCAGATGTGTTGAGGCATTTAAAAGCATTATCAGATATGGCACTTGGCCACAAGCTATGTGGCCAAAATCCATATAATGTGTAAGCACTTAACTATAGGAGGTTTTAAGGATCTGTGAGCCTTGAGGTTTAGATTTTGACCTTATAAATCTTTGATAGTGCTCATCAAGCACAAATGATTAGTACAGACTCTTGACTGGAGAAGGATAAAATAAATTATCTCTATGAATAACTGAATATTTACTTTTTATGTCTGTGAAATGGACAGTTCAAAAGCCTGTAATGTTACTTCATCTTCCTTCAGCATTAGACTTGGGAGATTTGATTCTCTTGGAATATGGTATGATTCTTTTTCCATGTTCTTTCAGCATGAGAATAAGAGTTGTCTTTTCAATGAAATGTCATCTAGAATAGGGTGGCAAGACGATACCAGCTAAGGTTCATGATGTGGTATATAACCTGGACATTTTTATTTTGTATGGTTTACACTTTAAGAAAATGCTTATTTCACAAGTTTTTGGATTTATTTTACTTGGAAAAAACACTAGCAATGGTCTTTAAAAAATAAAGAAATAAGCTAGATGGATATTGGCATGCCAGCAACTGTTAAATGACCACACATTTGTGTATATTAAACCCTGGCAAAGAAGAAAAAGGTTTTCCCCATAGAAAGACTGGCTGCAAGGTCAGCATGGGAAGTACATGTGAGATGCATGTAGCAAATATGACTTGCCAGTATGTGCTGCTGTCTCACATCGTGACTAAAAAGTAGTGATGTACAGGACAGACACTCCTAAGCACTCTCTAGATGTTCTTTGTCCCTGTGTTTCCCCTGATTTATCCTTGTTTCTCTCTTTACAGGTACATTGATGAAATGGTATATATTCAAAAGCAGTGGAAAGCTCAATTGCTAGCAAAAGTGGCTAAAACTAAAGGTAGTCTTTAACTTGGAGCTGTTATCCAAGGCATAAGAGTAGATATGCCTGTTCATTTTAAACATATGCTTGTCTGGAGCTGTTGGAGAGACTGCATATGTATTTCAGCGTATTTCTGAGGACACTGATGTAGCCAGGTGCTCTAGATGGCTGGGTGGCAATAAAATTAATATATTCCTGAACACAATGACTGTGGTATTTTAAATATTTTGTATAAATATGGGGAAAAATATCCCCTATGTATCCTATTTGATTCTTTTTGTTTTAATTAGAAGTGCTTGCTGCCACCTAGGATGTCTTCATTGGGGCAATGCTTTGATTGATTGTAACATCTTATTCATTAATAGATATTTATTTTACTTACATCTTCATCATCGTTAGCCAACTCAGAGCTATGAATGTATCAACTACATTAAGATTTACTTAGAGTAAGTACTTCTAAGGAAAGTCTTATTGTTGCCTTCCATTTTAGAGAAAAGGAAACTGAGGGACTGAGCAATGAAATTTCCTCCAGCATGGAGTACTACATGCTGTTCCACAGAAAGCCAGTACATCCAAGCAACAAATGTGATTACAAATGCAAATGTGGAGGCAGCACTAGGCTGGAAGAAGGGATGCAGAAGGAGCGTAAGGTGGTAAGTTCTTGATTCTGGACATTTGGATGTCTGGCTCAATGAGGTTTTGTTTGTGGCTGAGATTCCTGGATGCTGGCACTGTGCGATTAAACAACACGATTAGGTAGCTTAACAAAAACTCCAGTTTATTCTCCGGACTCTGGACTGAGCAGCAAGGGAACTTCAGAGATCTCTACTGCAGCACATGCATTTGGGCCAGAGTGGTATCCAGCACCTTACCCTTTACAAACAAAAAGGTACCGGCCAGTGTCACGCAGCAGAACAGACCTTTCTGGCACATCACAGCAAGTGAGTGCCCTTCACTAAATGGTGTACTTAAATAATCTTCAAAATTACAGTAAGGTCATCAGTTCTCATTTGTCACTTTGTGCCTAAATAATTGAGACACTGAATTTAAAGAAAACTAAGGGAAAGAAACAGACAAAGCAATAAAGTTGCAGTCTTTTTCCCTTCTTTAATAATGTCTGAAAGAAACCATTTCTTCAGAAAAACAGAGAGAAAATGTCAGGCTCTGCCATGCACAGTGGATAGACCCTGTCACCCGGGGAGCTCACTTAGGTGCCTGGCAATTTTCTGTGTGTGAGGAGGTATTAGTGGCAGTATATTGCTTTACTTAGAAGTCATTGCAAAACACTTTTTCTGGTTATGCAAATAGAGGGAAAAGGAGGTGACAACATTTTGTCTTGAAAAATATGCTGCGAAGCAGCAGGACATCTTAATGGAAGCTGTGCAAACACAGTAAGAGGCCATTTCTTAGTCTTCGTTTTCAGTTTAGCTTATAAATCAAAAGGGCATCCTCCTGTCACCTGCACAGTGAGCTCCACAGACTACCTGAGCATCGTGCTCAGGGTTAGACTGCCTCCAACTACTTCTTCAGCAAGAAGAATTCTGCAGTCTGGCCAAAGGTCAGGAGTGAAGTTTTCAAAAATATTTTATGTCTAAGAACCTTAAATTCCATTTTAAAAACCATTTCTTCAGCTTGTTGGGTTTCAGCAGAACTGGATTTCTACATATATTTTGTCACTTCTGGGCACGAGCGTGGGCTGCTGCAGACAGTTAGGTGCTGGTGTAAGTTACAATATCTGATTTCTTATTGCCACAGAAGTAAGACTGCACTGAATGTCTGGAAGAAAAAGCAATTTTATTTGAAAGTGGCAATTTGATAAAGCTTACGGGTGTTTTGTTGTGATGTATTGTCTTCTGTGAATTAACATTAAATACAGAGAAACATATGCTGCCAATGCACTGCCATTGTGCTGCTAAGGAGCCTGCATTTCCAAATCTGTGCCTCCTGGGCAGCCAGCCAGCCCTCAGCAGTGTTAGGGATCTCTGCTTCTGGAGTGCTGCTCTGTAGCAAAGGAGTCCCAAGCATACCCAGGGTTCCCAAGGATACTCATGGAACCCTGGGACTCTGCCATGGCATTAGGAAAATGGAAACTTGGGAAGATCTCTGGGTACAAAGGCTTAGTGCCCCAGAGCTACACGCCTGGATCCCCAGCACCCAGCCCTACTACAGCACGTTGAGCTGTTCATTAAGAGTTGTTGAAACATGCGCACATGCTTTATTTCAGAATTATTTGTGTCAGATTTTCCAGTCTGGTAGCAATTTTGTAATGCTTATATTTCACTTGAAGAAAGAAAACTTTTCCTCACAGAGCTTAGTGCTGAGCGAAAATTCTGGCTTTGAACCAGAAACTCTTCTTGAATTTGGTAGGTGTCCATAAAAACATTGCAGATTTGGGCCATCTACAATGCAGCTCAGAGCTTTGACAGAAAGACGTCCAAGCACTGTGATAGCTCTGTGACTGCCACTCATATAGCCACTACTTATGTAATGTAATCTTGTGCCTCTGGTAATTAGTACCTGATGGATATCACACTCAGAGTGTTTGTTTTATTTTCCCTCTCTACACTGGTCAGGTCGTCTGAGGATCAGCTATACCATAGACTTTGTAAAACAGTTAATACCCCTTATTTTCATGCATCCAAAAGTCACCTTTTCTTCACATTTTCTGCCCGAAACAGGAGTGTAAGTTGATATAATGTACCACCCCCAAGTCCTGAAGAGGGTCATAATTCTAGTTTGCGTTACACTAATTTGTAAGCAGTTTTCCAGCCTGCACAGAATAAATTTATTTTTCTACTACCAACCCCGTGTTTATTTTATAGATATTTTGTTTTTTCTGAAAAAGAGAACTTTGAGTTTACAGCTTTTTTTTCACTCCAGGTTATTTCAACACATGTTAAAGGAAAAATTACTCTGAGCAGGGTATCTTGGGATGTTAGTTTCTGCTACATCCTCTCACTTAGTCATTCACATGGGTTTTTTTTTTTTTGCATTCATAGAATCATAGAATAGTTTGGGTTGGAAGGGACCATAGAGATCATCAAGTTCCAATCCCCCTGCCATGGGCAGGGACACCCTCCACTAGACCAGGTTGCTCAAAGCCTCATCCAGCCTGGCCTTGAACACCTCCAGGGATGGGGCATCCACAGCTTCCCTGGGCAACCAGTTCCACCTCCTCACTTGTACCTGATCTGTTTGTGAGAGCATCGAAAATATGTCATATTCGTGAGAACTTTGTAAAAAAAAAGTCATTTCAGACTCACTGTTGTGGGACAAAATTTGTGCAGGTGTAATGCAGAGAGAAGCCTAGTGATATTTACAGAATTGCCTAGATGAGTTAGGGAGCATTACAGTGAGATGAAGCTGCTTTTGTAAATTTTGCTAGGAACAAAACTACCTGCTTCTGTAATAGCCTTTAAAACCTAGTCTCTTTTCTTCCTCTAGACATTCTTACCACTATTTCCTGTATAGCTTCATTTTGAAATCTGTGCTGATTTCTAAAGGCTTTTGTAAAATATGGTTGCTAAGTCCACATGGTCCCATAACATCAGCTGCAATATGTTTCAAAGTAGTAATTGGCCTAGTAATCCTTCCAGGGGAAAACAGTTAATGTGTCGTTGTAATCGTCTGAACAGCACTTATTTCCCATTCTGTGCGGTGTTTGAGATACTTTGGTGGAGAGAGTGGAGTAGATCTGATAAAAGGCAACTCATAAGTCAGGCACAGAAAGATCAACGTGATTTTGCCCCTACTAGATGGATGCCCCTACTAGGATGCAAAATCACATACTATTTAGTGGATGTAACCATTGGGAATGGGGTGAAGTTACCTGTAGATTTCATCCAAAGAATACATGTCTTTCTAAAAGACATCTATAAGGCTTGTTACAGGACTCACGGGACAAAACACAATGAGTTGTGCTATGCAGGAACTCAGATTATATGGGAATGTCTGTTTTTCACAGTATCAAATCTATGAAACTCTGCATTAGTCTTTCACTCTTCTTGTGAGGTAGATAGACAAGTGGCAAAAATTGGATCTCGCAGATTTACTGCCACAGACATCTGCCTAGAAGTCATTGATAACTACTTGAATGTGCAAGAACTTGCCCAGTAGGGCCATTCCGAGTCCGTTGACTATGAAGCAGAGTCTTCAGGGGACTGTAAGTACAGGAATACCAAAATGAATGCAAATATTCCCATGCATAACAATCTGTATAGGAGTAACTTCATTCGTTTTTCACAGGAGAATTTGCTCCTAATGAGACAACCTTTTCCTCAAAGGTGAATGACGAGGTAAGAAAATATGCCGTTATTTGCAAATTATTTCCAACAAGAATGAAACTGTGGGGTAATTGTGGACAGTCCTTTGAGAATACAAACTGTGTATTCAACTATAGTCTGGAATACAGATTAAATTATAGGAATTACTAGGAATGAATTTCAGAGTGAAACATGGATCACTGTGGGTAGAGCAAGGTTAGGAGCTATGAGGACAGAGAACTGAGAGGTCTGGCCAAAACTGAGCTCTGACGTAGCAGCTTTCCTATCACTGATACTGATGTCACTTGCCATGGCAATATCCCAGGGTGGCCCACAGTCACACAGGGAGCCTCAAGCGGAGCAGGCACAGAGGAAGGAGCTGAACCTTCATCCATTGCCGCAGTGCCAGAGTGGTTTCCTAACCACTACAGCTCTGTGCTCTTCTCTTGCCCTGTAGAGAAGAGGCTGAGTTCCAGTTTTCCTCCCAAACTCATGCTTTGTACCACCCTAGGGCAAAGAGGCCACATGCTGAAAGCTAAGAGGGAGGAAGGTTGGCTGTCATGCGGACCACACTTCTGTCCACTCTGAAAGACACTGTGCTCATTAGTGCAGGTGTCACAGAGAGCAAAGAGCTCTCCCTCGTGACCTGTAATGAAACCCCCTTCTTTTCAAGGGGCGATGCACATGAGTGAGGATACTGTTGGCTGAGGTACATGGACATTTTCTCCTGGCAAGGAAGACCCCTTTAGCAGGAAGAATTTATCCTAAATTTCTGTATTTCAGGCAAGAAGAATTCTAACTTTGCCCTAAAAGCTGTGATATGACTGCTGATAAGTTGGTATTGGGACTGAAAATGAAATGGAGATATTGTTCTGGTACCAGGGGAGGAAATATCAGTATTATGGAGTCGTTGGGAATCATGTGCTCTACCCAAGGCACAGGTGCCTACTGGAACTCTTTTGCAGTGTCACCTGTGGTCTGCATGCTGTTCAGATTCTGAGATCTGCACATTTTATAATAAAGCTACAAATAATGCAGCAGGGTGAATATATGGTTATAGGCTCCATATGATAGACGGGCTTTGCCTCTTCAGCTTGTGGAAAAGGTGTTTTTAGGGGAAAATCTATATGAAGTCATCAGCACCATAGAGAAGATGAATGGAAATCTTACAACACAAGCACTACAAGGCACATAATAAAATATACAAAACCAAAAAAAAAAAAATTAGGTGCTTTCCACATGACAATGATATTGTGAAATGCAGTGCCACAGGATGTTGTGGAGGCTAAAAAAGTAAATAGGATTAGATCAATTAAGAGAGGGTAAATCCATCAGATGATATGATGATCCTACTTCAATCAGTAGCTCAGAAAGTCCCTGTCATTATAGCCAGAAGCCAGGGGGGTAAATCAGGAAAGAAAAACCTCTGTATTTGCCTTGTTTCTAATACTCTTTTCCATACAGCTACTACCAGTCATTGCTGTAGACAGGCTACTGAGAAACAGATGGACTTTTGTCTGGTCACATTTTTCTTAAGTTATACATCTGCTTTGAAATTCACCTAAAACTTTCTGGTGATATCAGTCTTTACAATTATTTTCCTTTCATATTTGAATGATGGCAGGAAGGAATATTTTAATTACGCATTATACATTTACAGTTTTCTGTTGAGTCTAAGAAAGGAAACATTTCATAATTGTGCTCGTAAATGTATATATAAATCTACACTTTAATTGTTAAATAATTTTTGGACGGACTGTAGAGAGGGATACCTGACAGAGAAATGAAGGAAGCAGTTAGTAGCTGCCTCAAGAAATCGATCTGGCTTCAGTAGAAATGCAGAGTTAGTATCAGACTCAAGGACTGATTCGTTTTTAGGTTATAACATAAAAAAAACCCAGTATATATCAGAGAAAATTAATTCCTAAAGTATGATGTGGATACATCAAGTGTGCATCCATTAGACACAAGCTTCTTGGCGCCCATATAAATGTAATACCTTTATTCATGTTTTCAATATAATCTTTTTACAAGAAAATAACCACTTAGTTTACAGTTCCTGCCTGTTAATTCACCCTCCATCTCTAATGTTGCCTAGAGGAAGCAAGATCCTGACAGATTCCCCACAGACTTTGATGTCTTCCTGCATCCTTTCATCTACGGTAATTAACTCCTGTTTTCTTTCCCTCCCTTCTTTTTTTTGCCTCCACTCTCTCTAAACTCAAAGCAGAATATGACTCGATCAGCTAAAGATGCTGTGGCAGTATGCATAACGAAGCTGTAACTGAAGAAGTGTAAACACACCCTTACTGGCTGCATGGCTGATAAAGTTCCAGGCCTTCTGCTCAGACACACAGCTTCTGATGCTTGTTTTCATCATTATGTAAGAATACAGCAATCTTTGAAATGCCTTATAAAATAATTGCTTTCAAAGGGCAGGCTCACATGTCTTCTAAAGACACTAATCCCATATTCACATTAAACAGCGAAATGAGAGCGTGAAATATAAAGACTGTAATTAATATTAATTATATAGAATATGTCACAGCTGCATTTGAAGACACGAATATATGTGGAGGAAGAATTTGAAAATGAGCAGGAAATTGGTTCAGAATTTTAAGACAATATTAAAAGGAGAGTGAAAATTTCTTTTTTAAAAAAGAAAACATGAAACACAAATAGTTATAAATTGAAAATGCCCCTGATTCTAAATCCCGTGATGACACCACACAAAATGGACCCCAGCAGACCAAAATGGAAAATCTAAATCAGCCATGTGCTCCTGGATTTTCATAATGTGTAGTCTGAGAAAATATGAAACAGCAGGGTGATTTCACAGCTCTGTCCCATCAAAACAATGGAAAATATTGTGAGTGCTCCTAAGCAGCTGTTGCTCAGCTACTGCAAAACACCTGAGACACATTACAAAAAGTACCAGAAATGCTCATTTAAAACATGGAAAAGATTAAAGATTAAGATGTCAGAGTGCATTTGATGTCTGTAGCCTCTGCTGAAGCGCCCCAAGTGTGGCCCAGGGTTTTGCATGGCAGGAAGAACTGCGGTATGCTGGTGGCAGCCAAGCAGCTGCCTTTGCAGAGGGAGTTTGATGATGACTGTTGAGGTGTTTGTACAGTGCCTAGCACAATGAGATTGTTGTGGAAGGCTGCAACAGTAGGAATAATGGTAATAATAATAATAGGAGCAATAATAATAGAATAAGGGTAATGTGCTTATGTTTCAGAAGTAGATCTTAAAGCCAGGAACACAAATATTTACAGTTAGTATCAAATAGTACCAGTAGGAGTACAAATAGTATAATCTCTTTTGGATTCTTCTCAGAACTCACTTCTGCCTTGAGGATTTAAAAAAAGTGCCAAAACACATAGTGACAAAATAACAAATAGCTCTGACAACCCAGAACAGAAATGGTGATCTTCAATGAGTATGTATCTTCCTTTGCTTTTGTCAGGGACAATCGCTCATATGATTGTTGAAAAGACATCTATTGACTGCAGCTCACATAAGGCAGACCCTGAATAGTTTCCAACAAACAATCAAATATTGCATCAGCAATTTCTTACTAGACCAGTGGAATTCTAAGAAAAAAAGCTTTGCAGTTGGTGATGACTTCAGTAGTGATACTGGAATTACCCATGAAACCCCAACTAGTTGCCCTGGATACTACTATGGCTGCTAACATTTTAATTACTAAATTACTGCACAATCTAGAATCCTGGGTAATGACTGTATCAGTCTCATTTCTATGTCTATTCAAAGCAGTTGAATTTTCTTTGGAGAAAAGTAGATAATCCTGATCATAACACCAAAAAATCTCATAGTTTAGAGACATTGTTTCCAATTATTACTTTTTCTATGCCAGTGCTCATTAGCTGCATTAATATCTAAGCTACCTGGGTTTGTTTTGGTAGTTGAACTAGTTTCCCTGCACAAAGACTGCAGCTTTTATTTTTTTTTGTGTGTGTGTGTATCTCAATATAGCTGGGACTCTTCAAGTTCCTGTGGAAAGTACCAATGCAATATTTCTGCAGGAAAGTTGACAGTCGGAGGGAAATGTTGCTAATAATGTCTCAACACTGACTGTATTCTGTAATCCTGTTTCCTCACTCTTTTCTGTGTGGACCTCAGCTGTAAATACTACAGACCTTTTCCTTTCTTGTGGCCCACCAAATCCCCACACATTTATGGACCTTGCTTTTAGTCCCTTAGGGTGAAAAAAAGCTTCTTTGTTAAACTAGGCCACGTAACCCAGTAGGTTCTTCTTCTTTCTCTATTATTCCTAGCTGGCTGTTTACATCTGTATTTTTAATCTACATCTAAGGCAAGCAAGCATAATTCTGCCAACATGAACAGCTGCTGGTACATTGTGATTCACTTTTATGATATGAGTCATTGTAAAACGTCCCATTTCTTTAGACATCATCAAACTCTACCATCAAAGACTGTATGTTCTGTTTTGTTATTTATTTATACACTCTCTGACTAAGCATCTACAAAACATCTTATTGCTGGCACTGCTTACTTATCTTTATAGAGCAGTCCATGCTCTATAAATCAGGTGTCTCATTATTATGTCTCACTTACACAACAAATCTGGATGTGTCTGTAATGACCTCCAGATTCTTCTTGCTTCAGTTCCATGGGCCAGTAATGGGTGAATGCCAGATGCCAATAATGGTTATCTAGCACACAGATTTTATAATGGCTATTCTGGTTTTTTTTTACACATGCTTTCAGTCACAATGTTTTTTGTTAACACATTCTGCCTAATACCTTTTGTACCATCATCTGTAATATACATCAGCATGTTGGGTCTGCTTTGTCCCCTCTCTTTTACGAGATTCAGTGATGTTTTGGTACTACTGATGTTTTGCCATTAGCTTTGGGCTAGGGGTAAGTTCTATGCGGCTTGGGAAGCAACCTGTGTCTAATGCTGTCCTTTTGCATTTTAGATTCTCTCACTGGTGGAGCCCTGCAGCTTTCCGGGGTTTGCTTCTCAATAAGAAAAATGCTACAAGGCAATATTCTAATGAACAAGTGTGAAAAATATTGTCTGAGCAAAGAAGGCTTATACTGCATGCACAAGTCAAAGATTTAACTTCTCAGATGTTAGAGGCTGAGTGCATTGCCTTCATTGTACTTTCAAATACATTACTTGGAACATATTACCTAGCACATTGGCTAATATGCTAGTATGATTGGCTGCACTTTTAGGCCTAAAAGGCTCTAATTATGGCATTGGTGCTCTTGCTTAAAGGGTTCTGTACAAATTTATATCCTTCTCAAATACTAATTTAACAACAGCATAAACCATGATATTTAATAATTAAACAAAACATTGATTTTGGAGGATTTGCAACAGGTTAAGTTATTTAAACTCTTTTAAGTAGATTGTTAAAAAAGTGGAGCCCTTGAAAAATAAATTCTGTTATCTCTGTCAATACCAGATAAACATTTATGAAACATGACTGTTGGTATGATGAAGGGGAAGCCAATTTAGCTTTTCAGCAATGTGAGATGTTCCTTCTGTCATTTGCTTATGTACCTTAATATTTTGGAAGGTTATGCTGCTTTGAATGGTGATGATATTAAAGCGTTACAGAACTGGAACCTGATCAAAATGTCAGTGAATTATTGCTGCCAGCAGTGATCTGCTACCCCACCGTGTGGGGACATAATCAAGCAGGTTTCTGGATCACTGACAGCAGGTCATGCAAATAGAAACTCTGCTGCCTGTGACAAGTCAGGGCTTGCTGGGTATGACCGTGTTCACAGCGTGCCCTGTTTAGTATATCCGTGTTGGCAAGTATTCAGGTAATAGTATATCACTCCCTTCTGCTGGAAACTGGCAAAATCCAACTTTGTGTGTTACAAAATCTAACTTTGTGGCTACTTCAATTGTTGACCACGTTCATGGCATTTATCTTAGACCTCCCGTGTAACAAGCTCTGAAAATCTCCAACTACTGGGTCTTTTTGGTTTGCTGGTTTTCATAAGGGTCACTGAGATTTTGTGAGATTGCTTCTTAGAAACTCAGCACCAGAGTAAGAGAGTGACAACAAATCCTCATGTTGCTCTGTGATATTTCAGCTACTCAAGCTAGCAGCCAAAGACATGTCTGTGATCCTCTCAGTGTTTTATACAATACAAATGCATTGTCTAAAGTTATTCTGATGTCATTATATACTGTCATTGCTCGCAGTCGGAGGGAGCAAATTTCCATGGATTGATCTCTGTTCTTGAGAAAAGCAATTTCTGTGATTATGCCATGTAGTTTACTACAGAGAGATTTTAGTGAAGTTACTTGCAATTCTTGTGTGCCAGTCAATAAGTATAACTTATTTGTTAAGTTCTGTCAACTGAAAATTGACCTAACCTCTTCCTCTTTCACCATGAATTTTCCTACCCAAATGAAACCAATTGTGAAGTAATTGGTTTTGGCCAGTGAATCCAGAAAACAATCTTCATTAGCTTTGCTGGTATTTCTAGGTGTTGAATATTGCTGGAGGTGTTCAAGGCCAGGTTGGATAAGGTTTTGAGTAAGCTGGTCTAGTGGAAAATTGTCCCTGCCCATGGCAGGGGAGTTGGAACTAGATAGTCTCTAAGGTCGCTCCCAACCCAAATCGTTCTATGATTCTATACTTTTACATCTGTTATCAAAACTCCTTAGCAATTTAGAGAGAGGGGGAAAAAAGAAGCAGTAGTAGTTTAGGCTCTTTGCAAGTTGTTACACCACTGTAAATGTGTCTTTTCCACCTGTATCATTCATAGTGTTAGAGACATAACATTTGTAGCAGTTTTGAAGATGTCATCCACCACTTCCAAAGATCCCTCACTTCACAGTGGTGCTATCAATGATTTTCCAAGTGTCATTCCCAAGGCTGCGGATGACAAAAGTATTAACTGAGAGTCTCAGGAGAGATACAAGAATATCTTCAGAAAAAGATGGAACAAGCCAGTCAAGAAATCAGGACTTAAGACAGTCCTCCTTGCACTAAGTAATAAGGTTGTGTTTGATCATGGAGTTGTTCTTTCATTTTGCAGCATGAAGAAAATGTTGATATGTTCCCGTGTCTTAGATAAACTAAATTATGATTGGTGCCATCAAAACCAAAGGATTCTAAGAGCCAGCACTGAAAAGGTTTTCCTATAAATTGAGCATTCATTTTAAGAGGCAGTAAAGAGTGAGACAGTGTGGTGCCATTCAATGCCTCTAGAGGCTGCATTTAAATCTTTTATTTCAGTTTTAATTGCATTATTTCATGCATAATTTGCCTCTAAGAGGCTAGGCTAGAATAAATACTAAAATTTAGATTGTTTTGTGACAGGAAGGAAAAAAATATTCGTATAGCTGGTTATTTATTTCTTTGTTTAGTACTTCACCTAATACATCACTTTCCATCTGCATCTGCAGTACATTATAAAGTAAAAGCTTTTTTTTCTTTTTTTTTTTTTTTAAGAAAATGCCCTTAGTAGATGGTCCCATGTCATAAGAGACCTCCTTAAATAATAAAGATGTTGTCATCTGTCAGGTACTCTGACTACTCACAACATTATTGATCGAGATAAAAGTGTAAGACAGTCACCAGAAAGTGGAAAACTGAATCAGAGGATGGGGAAAAAAGTGAGAATTAATTTAAAATTATTAAAGTGAATCATGAGGCCAGTGTCATAAAGTATCAGTCTGGGGAACTGTGACCTATTCAAGGTTATTCCCAGTGCCAGCTATGAAAATAGCAGAACTGATTAACGGCACCAGGTGCTCTGCTATAGTCTGGATTAAGTCTGAGGAATAGTGTATTCAGATGACTTTTAAAAAATACTGCATTGATGTATATGTCTACATGTTATTCTGTTCTGCTAAAGTTTTAACATAAATTGGGCCAGATTCTCAATGCTGCTTTATGCCTCTTTGTCCCGGTAGGCAGAACAGAAACCCAACCTGTCACTCCTGCTGGTTGCTCTCAGCATGGGAGAAGAGCCTGAAGACTGCAGAGCCATCCACCCATCCACTGTACACTTCCAGAGTCCTAGCTCAGTGGTGCTCACTGAATTTTTGAATTTTTAAGGCAATAAAATCTAAGTCAATTTGTAGGATTTTCTCTCCCTGTCTTTTGCATATGGGTCTACTCTGGTGTTTTTTCAGAAGAGTATCTCCCAGGGAAAAGGCTTTCTTCAGGAACTGTCATGCTCTTTATATCACTTGAGGACATCCAGGAAATAATCTGATTCAAAAATCCCCATTCTGGTAGTGAGCAATGAGATTAATTATCATGTTGGTATGACTACTGAGAAAATCAGGGGAAGGGGGAAGCAGGGGGGCTTTATATAAGGTCATTTAATGTGAGTGACATATAAGAGTCACAGTAATTGCCTACTCTCTGCTGTCAATGGAAAAAGATAAGAACCTCTATAGAATAATTTAGCCCAACCTAAGCTACATACATTTTAGGGGATGAGTCAGCATCTGGAGGTGCCCATTTCTTTTTCCTGATTAGGAGCTCTTTCCAGTTGGGAATCAAACTGAATTCCAGGTGCAAGTTAAATGCCTAGCTAACGAAACAAGAAGGTGAAGTTTTCAACTGTATTTAGGTATTTTAGTCACATAAATAAAAACAATTAAAACACTTCAAAAAGAGTTAGTATCCAAGTCTGATTTACCTCTCTTGAACCCACTGTGTATCTCTGTGTGCCCAAATGCTTTTTAAACTCTGCCTTTGACTTTGCAAATTTTATCTTACAGTTTATTTTGGAAGTGAGCTGGACACTTTGCCCTGATTTTTTTAAAGCATTTGAATATCTTTCTTCTGAAGATGTGACAGAGAATTAGCAGCATTTCCACCTCCAGTTGGGTTCAGGCAGTTTACTCCCATCTTAAATCCACTGTCTCATACTTCTGGTTAGTGGTTGGCTGCTCTAGGTCCTCAGCCAGTGGAGAATGTGAGGGGCAGGCAGAGTTCAGAGCCAGCTCTTTAGGGTCACTGTATCTTATGGCTCACTGAGTCACAGAAGTCAATAGCTTTCATGCAGGCTGAAATAACTTTATTTTTTTTAATTTTTTTTTGCAATTGCAGATTTGAAGTTATGTTTGGCTTTGCTTGGAAGTTCCTTGGCTCAGATACTTCATACCTATGAAATTGCTGCTGAGTAGTTATAAAGTTAGACATTATTATAAACCCTTCAGTGCTGATGTATAGTTTATCTGGGAAATACTTACTGGCTCAGAAGGGACAGAGGAAAAAGGGTCCAATAAAAGATAATAGTAACTTCATAATTCGTTTCTGGTGTGTGGAAAGGTGCTTCTTCAAGAGCACCTTCCTAATGAAATTGCTGTCCTCTGCACAGCCCACTGCCTCCTGAGCTGCAGCACACAGTAGATGTCAGGCTCGCACTGCCGTGGAAGCAGCAGCCTGTATCAGATGCTCTACTGAGCCGTAATGCCGGCCTGCCTGCAAGGGATGACAACCCACAGACTGGTTCTCAGCGTTATGGCAGGTCTTTTCTTTGTTTCCCTGAAAGTAAGGTAATCTTTGGGGTGGAGAGACAGCTGAGATGATTTGCCGTTTGCTCTATAATCTTCTTCCCAAGTTCAGCCACTTTCTCACTTGATTGGTCCACATATCATACTTATCCTGTCAGACTTTCTCTGCCTTCACAATATATCAACAGTTCACTGTCATTTCTTTTTAATTAAAAAATCATTTTTGCAGGGGATGTGCTATACACGAAGAGAGTGTGGGAAATGTGCAGACTCATGGCCTGATTTTCATTTTCTTCCAAACATAGTAAATTAATAGAACACATCTTTCATCTCCCTTTCTATTTGCAGAGTCATTAATATAATGCAACAAAGACCCTTCCTTTAAATTGCCTTTTCAGAGCCCTACAACATCAGCCTCCCTCATTCTCTCGACCTTCCTACACCTTCTCAACTACAGATAGTGGAGGTTTGGAAAGATCCTGTAGAACACTCCTGACTGTGTCCAACTCTAACCACATGAGACCTGAGTGAGTCTATTTGCATAGGTAAAATTAAACATATACCTATGTGCTTTGCTAGTTCATGAGTCTAGTATGAATTCAGTGATCAGACCAGAGCTAGGAATACTATTGCTCGAGAAAACCTTTTTAAAAATCAGCCAACTGATAGCACTGCAGATATAAGGAAAATATTATATATTGAGTGGAGCAAAATGCTGAAAAATAGGATGCCGTGATGCATTTAAGCCAAAGCTCTGTATGGATGTCCTACATGTTATGGCAGGCAAATGTATTTTGATGTACAAGTGGATTTATTTTGGTGCATATTTAGTATGCTGTTTATCTGTGAGTTAGGCAGCCATGCCAGAAGATATCCTGTGTATACATAGTTTGTTTATGAAATAGTAAGGCCTTTCAGAGTTTATTTCACTTTTTCATACTACTTTCAGAACTAATATAGCAAAACAGAGTCTACACTTGACCAGGGCTTAAATAAGATTTGAATTTTTTAAAATACTGCATTTTTAATTAACTTCAACTTCCCCTTGTCTTTGTGCTCATTTGGTGGAGCTCACACTGTCATGACAGTGGTTGACAACAATAGATAAAGTGTAGTAGATAAGAATGAGGTTGATACATTTTACATGAAAGCCCTAGAGTAACTGGATTTTTAAATCAACTATCTGACTGGGACTGCTTTCATTTTGCTTTTTAGCACCTCATTAGAATTACTGCAATTTTCCTGCAGTACTAAACTGCTGCCCCAGTCACAGTTCATTTTCCTCCTCTAATGTCCAATTACTCCATTGTCTACTGAAAATTATCATATTTTCATTCCACAATAATTTAATTAAAATATTTCATTCTAGAATATAAATCAGCAACACAGAGCAGCATCATGCTGCATCCTCCTGTTACAGCTCTGTGTCATCCTGGGAAGCAGCATAGCTGTCATGGCTTGTGGGGAACACCAGGAGAGTTGTGCCATCAGAGACCACCACTGGGCTAAAGTTGTTACACTCTTTGTTGTTTCCTTGCTTTTAAATGTCATTGAGGGCTCTACAACATTTCTAGGTTTCTACAGCCGCAGAGCAGTAGTAGCACCTCTGCCATGTGCCCAGAAATCCTGGATGAACATCCAGCTTCCTCTGACTATGACACAGGATACTCCTTTTGGACTAGTCTCCCTTTAGGCGTAGAATTGTGGTGCCTCCCTTGAGCACAGACCCTCAGCGTGCCTCTTCTTACCTGTCTCTCCCAGCACTGGGCACCAAGGCACAAGAAATTTCAGCAATCCTCAGTACTGATACCTGGGTTTTGAAAACACTGGCACACTTAGATGTAGGCAGACATGAAATCCCATCACAATCAATGGGTTATAAAAGGTAGTGGAAGTCCTTGTGTCGAGATTTAAGCACAGGAATATTTGCAGGGTGAGGAGAGCTATGGTATTTTTTTCTTCCCCAGGAAGGAAAATAATTATTTCTATCTGAAATGCTTGTCCTTGACATTAAAATTTGTTCTTGTTGACTCCTGCCCCTTGGGAAACAACTGTTTAAAAGCTGGGATGAGCTACCAAGCCAAGACGAGGGCACTTACGCACTAGGACTTACGCACTCCAGTTCCTGCTGCTGAAGCAGAACGTGTGCTCAGTCCACAGACCTCTCTGCCACCAGGTTTCATCAACACAAAATGATCAGCTTACGTTTGTGAGACCTCTGAAGCAAATCTCAAATTAGAGCCTTTTGAAAAAAATACTTAGGAAAAGCTCACTGCCAAAATATTTCAATAAATAATCTTTTAAAATTAAGTAAAATAAAAAGTGGACTAGAAAGGTGGGTTTCTCATAGGAGTCTCCATCTGTGAAGAGCTTCAGTACTTGGCTGGACAAGGCCCTGAGAAAACTTGTCACACTTTGAAGTTCTCCTAGCCTCAGGCAGGACATGGCCTATCACCTTCAGACATCCTTTTCAAGACAGATTTTTTTTATGATTCTGTGAACGGGGCACAATATTTTGTGTTTGTAATAGAGCTAGACCTGACTGGGTCATACTTTGAGTTTTTCCCTTTTATGTTCTTTACTAAGGTCATTGTCTTCCTTTTACCATATTTTTCAATTAAATTTTGGACAAAAATCTACCCTCCTTCACAGAGAATGTGCTTTCATTTGTGAATTTGCCCTGTTCCTTTAAAATGTAGAATTTTCCTTACTCAAATGGACATTATCCTAGGGGACAGTAGCCTTGTCTTTATGGACACTAAATTTGGCTTGGACAGACTCACCCTCAGACTGGTAAGATAGCTCACCAAAGATATGCCAAAGATTCCAGAAAAGGACCTGCATACTATGGCAAGGATTTTTCTGAGAACTGAGCAAGTTGTTTGGAATCTGATCCAACTTTATTTCCTGTTGGACTCTGATCAACTTTATTTCCTGTCAGATGTGGCTGGGATGTAGAGGCCAGTGAGAAAGAGTCAATTACTGTCGGCAATCCATTAGGAAGGAAAATACCTCTGTTTCTGGGTGCTCCCAACAATCATTACATAGTCTGATAAGAAAGAACGAAATTTTGTCGCTCAGGAAGGGAAAACCTTTCCATGTGGCATGCACGTCAGATCTCCTCAGTGCAGCTAGGAAACCAAGGTTAATTAGGAAAAAAAAATCGTACTTTGTGGGAGGTTGTAGCTGTGGAGAAATGGGTTGGAACACAGTCTCTGATTCTGTATTCTTACTTTTCTTATATACACTCTGTACATATATGTGGCTATATATATTCTTGCCTGATATGTTCTTAAGTATACTTATTATTTCTTGTCAAAAGTAGCTGAGACATTCATAAAATAACGTGAGAGCACTAGTGTGTCAGAATCTTAATGCTTTTGTCCAACATATTTATTACATTATTTTTCATAATATGAATGAGATAGGTGTTATTTGACCATGGCAGTAACTTAAGCTACAATCAGAGTAACACTGCTGGTTCTTAATTACAGTAAAAATGAGCAGGGGTAAGCACTAAATTTCTGCATCCAAAGTTCATTTTTCTACGTGATGTCAATACAGAGAAAATATAACTTTTCCATCCATGAAAGCCTTTGAGGAAAGAAAGCTATTCTTCTAAAAAGGAGGCACTTTTTTTTAGAAACAAAACTTCTGTTTCATAAAATCAGATTCTCTCATCTACCCATAGTATATATTTATTCATAGTCCAGACTGGAATTTTTTCGGGGGAATGTGTGCTCTTTTTTAACATATGTTATTTTCAGCATTTATTAAATTCAGTTTGTGTTGAACACTTGTCACTGGAGACATTAATTTTGATTATTTTTGTCCTCTTTTTCCTTCTCTCTTTTTAATCTAGGTGGCCATGATGGAAACAAATCCATAAGAATAGGTAGATGATGAATAGAGCTGCTCAGTGATTGACCAAGGTAGTGGTCAAAATCCGGAGTACCAAATCAGCTCACTGTGGTGACGATTAGCACACTATAAAAATGTTGACTGATGAGCACCTTCTATTCTTAGACTCCAACACAACATGACATTTCCTCAAACCAGGGCAATTGAAATATGAGACTGTAGAGTGAACTTGACATGTCGGGGAAGGTGCATGCTAGAGAGAAAGGAAAAGTAGTGACAAGGGATATTGTGATTAGGCTCATAAGAACTATAGTGTATAATACAGGGAGTGTAAGCGGTTATTTTTGGGTACCCAGAATTGAAGTTAAGTGGATGCAATCTGCACCTTAGAAGCTGCTAAAACTTTCCATTACATACATAAAAGAAGATCTATATAAGAAATACCAACATCTGTAGTCTCTAGTGTAAATAACATTTTAAATCACCTCGAATACCCCAAATAACAAGAGGCATGATTTCATAAATTATTTTCCAAAGGATTATGAAGTCCCGTAGTATCAAACAGTTCAGCTATGCTTTAGCCTTGACTTGCACATTAGCAGTCCCAAGAATGCAAGTCTGGCAGCCGGTTTCCTTGTGGAAGATAAACCCTGGGTCATGACCAGATCCTGTGCTTTGTCACTGTTTCACTTCACCTGCTAAGTTTGTATGGCCTCCAAAATCATACCAAATAATTACAGGAAAAAATACATTGAATTGCATTATGTAGTTAGTTATTTGGAGGCTAAATAACATTATTAGGAAGTGGACAGAATTACAGGAACACCATGACTTTGACATCAGCAATAAGGAAGAGACCAAAGAAAAATCTCTTGTAACCTACATACAAACCTGTGAGGAACCAGGTCTTTCCAGTGCTACCAACCTAGCAACCTCATTCATGTCTGTAAGCATGTTGCTGCATGTTGAATTGACAATAAATTAAATATCCCACATGCAATGAGTTGCCGACCTCTATGCCAAGGTATGGCTGAGGTGGTAATTTACAGCAATAAAGATATCACTTGAATGTTTAATGTAATGTCTCCACCACTCTGGTCATTCCTCTTCTTTTTGGCATATAAACCTAGCCTAAAAAATAAACTGTTTTGATTAAACAACATGTGTATTTGCTTTTCATGCTGTTTTGCCAAAGAAGAGATGCATGAGGGGAAACATAGAAACTTACACAGAAGCTGATGCAAAGAGAAAGATCTGTATTCTGTAACTTCTGAGGAGAGGGCAAGTGCCAGTGAGCTCTGATTGCAATAGGAAAGACTCAGACTGGTGCTGAAACCAGGACAACTGGACATTATGGAAACTTTCTAACTATGTAAATAGTGAAGCACTGGAGCCCGTGGAGTTTCCATCCTAAGAGGCTGTAACAAATAAGTTAAGTAAACATCTATCAAAAATAATGTGGGTATAATTGATTTTACTCTGGGGCACACGGGTGACTAGGTGACCTTTCAAGGTCTTTTAATCCCTATGACTGTAATTCTATGAAGCTGCTATTTTTAAAACGCACCTCATTGTTCTGTTCTATCTTAGCAAGGAAAGCAATCTTTTTTTTTTTTTTTACAAATACTCTGTCCAGTATTAGATCAGATGTAAGAAGTACAGGGAATGAAACTGATTTCTGTGCTGGAACTTACAAGACAACTGTGAGTTAACTGGAAAAATAAATCAAATACAAGTTATCAGTGCCACAGAAATGCAATGGTTATAAATGAATTACCAAAAAAGCATCAGGACCTGTGCAGTACACATGTGGCACCACTTCCAAATGCAAGGTGAATGAAGAATATTCTTTGTGGTCTGGGCTCAGACTCTCTGGGCTATAACCATGAAGAAAAAGGCTGGGCTTAGCTGAAATGTTTGCGCTCCTGCAGATGTGATCAGGCAGGTTACTGTTTCACCAATCTGTTCCACCTGTCCCTTTGGGTGAAGGTACCAATCCTCCTGCAGTTCAAGAGTTTTTTCTGATTGCTACCTATCCTGTAATTATTTATAAAAAGTAAAGCTATGCTATCTAGTATTCCTGAAAGATGGGATGGGGTGTTTAATGTATTACTTTTTTATGTAAAAGGAGAGATAACTTGGTTTTTTTGCTCCCAAAGTGGGAGATCAATGCTTAAGTCCCAAACCCTTTTAGACTGTCTAATTGCACTCTGGACACACAGCTGGAGCAGTTAAACTCAAGAGGCAGGAGTACACTTGAAACTCGAACATTACAAAACCAAATATGTCTCCTTTAAAGCTCTAATCCAGTAGGACTTGGTTTCCAGACCTTTGCTAGGCAAAATTTGCCTTGCTATCCTTTGATTTATGTTTAAACAGTCAAGAGAAAGCATTTGAAGTCATGATACAGAGAATGCAAAATTATAAGTGTTCCACAAAACCTTTAACATTTGGAGAGAAAAAGTATTTTCGGAGCCAAGATGGCTCTCAAGAAGAAACAAATTATAGCTCTGCACTTGACTTGCTTTCTGTGGAGTATCGTCCAAGCACACACACTTAGGTATAATAATCTGCAATGTAATATACTATTTTATTTAGCAGCAAATAAAATGTGACCTCTTCACTTTAATGAAGAGAGATCTGGAAAAATTCCCATAAATGCATCTTTTCTTGTAGATAAATGTGAGGAGAATACAGTACCTAGCTAATCAAGTATCTTAAACAATAACTTAATGCTCCTGGCTTTTAAATCATTCCTACTGCTCTTCTAGTGACTTCACAAGAAAGTGCTGCCAACACCACTCCTTAGCAGGTAATAAAAAATTGTTAGCCATGGAAAATTTTTGACATGGTGGATGTAACCAACATCTCCTGAGGCAGGTGGTTTCTGAACACAGGTACCTGCCCCATTTGTGGAAATTACTCTCACCAGGAGGTTAGGAAATGCTGCTGGTTTTCAGGGCCTCTAGAAAATGGCACCACAGAAGCCTGTTACATTGGTCAAGAAGAAACTAAAGGACTACAGGTGTTTGGGAAGTTCTTGGTTTGATGGGGCAGGTTGACAAACTTTATTCACACCTCTCATGCAGAGAAAGTCTAAACTAGGCAACCATGCCAAGTACTCAGATTTTGTGTAGTCACCTTCAGATTGACTTTAAAAGAATACTTTTTAGAAAGTAACTGACAACAGGGAAGAGAGGTAAATAATCATGAGGATTTTGCTTTAGATCAATATTAGGGTGTGAAGACTTTTTTCTAATTCTTACAGAAAATCTAAGAACTGTGTCATGATACCACTGAATTTTGTGCAATTATTTTAGTCCAGATTCTCACACAATAGAGCACAGTATTTCATGGAGGTCGATAAGTACCAGACATTTTTCTAAAAGTTTGGAACAGTGTTTCAGATAATCATCAAAAAGTGCAGATGCTTGTTCAAATGTATGTGAAACTCTACCAACCCATTCGCTCTTACCCTGCTAGATTAGATAGAGTGATGGTCCATTCCTTCTTTCTCTTTGAAGTCTTGCAGGAGCTAGGCTCCTGTGCCCAAGCAGAGCTTTGAGTTCAAACTGCTTTTGGATGAAAACACTTATAAAAACATAGACAAAACTAAACTCAACCTGTTTTATAGTCAAAACTCCAAATCAAAATGTTTTTCCGTGTTAGAAAACATTGAAAATGATCTGAATCGTAAATGTTACGGTGAACTTCTTACTCCTGTAACTGGATGACCCAAACCCTAGAGCCAAATATCCTGACTGAGCTTCATCATGGTTCAAATCTGGGTAAGAATCTTGTTTTGAGGTTTATAGCTTGGTCTTCTCTCACTAGAAAAAAAAAAAAATAAATAACTGAAGCTTTCAGAGTTCTCTGTGGTGTGTTGGGGGAAGCAAAGTTTGGATCAATTTCTGACTTTACACAAATCACTTTTTTGCATCCTTCACATTTATTAAAATCCAAATAGAGAATGACAAATTGGATCAACTGTTTGACAGGTAATCATCTCATTGTGGATCGCACACTGGTGCTTCAACAACATCCAGCTGAAACTCAGCCATCTCTTTTATCATCTGTAGCACACAAGAATATTATGAAAGAGAGAAACCAGTGCCAAAAAGGTGGGAGATGCCAGAGTTTTTATGGGACGTATATGAAGTGTCAGTTGCTAACAAGAAAGCCTGCAGCTTTTAACAGAGAATAACTTTTCCATAGCTGTTTTATTCTGACAAATATGTGTTATAGTGGAATTGTTGATTTTATGAATTATACAGTCTAGTGTTTACAAACTGTTCTGAGGATGCAATTCTTTAGCAAGCACTGTAGGATTTTAGACTGATAGAATTGCGATTCTACAGGTGGTGTTGTTTGGGTTTTTTTGGGTGTTTTTGATTTTTTTTTTTTTTTTTTTTTTTTTTTTTTTTTTTGTTTTGGTTTTGTTTTTTTCCCAAAAAGATGGAGCAGAAATTGAGACAGGAATCCACTGGCTGGATCAGGTCTGCCAAGCCCAGGTGCAGGCAAGTTATGTGTCTCTCCGAGTTAAGATTCTGCTCAGTGCAGGCAAGAAAAGGAATGTCCCAGCATCCAGATGAGAGGGTGGGTGAATCAGAGGTGGAGGGGTGGGACAGAGCAATCAGAGGTTGGATATACAGGATGGGGACTTCCAGACTGGAGCCAA
>NW_010104328.1:1606-6262 GCF_000699245.1 Pterocles gutturalis | reverse complement strand
GGAAAGAGAAACCCAGTTCTGCTTCCAGCCAAACCCTGGCACTCCTGCCTGTTACTGAATCACATCGATGTCCTCATGTGCTCCACCTTCGGCAGAGATGCAGGTTTAAACATCTCCCCATGATCCCCACAGGCCGCTTGTTTCTGCACTCACCCCTCAGCTCACCAGGGCTGCGCTGCCAGGGCTCAGTTCACTGTTTCCTCACCTGCCTCCTTTGTAGCCTTGGGAATGTCACAAAGGAAAGTGATCCTGATCCTCAGATTTAGGAGGCTAATTCTCACTCTCTCTCTTTCTTTGCATGCCCCAAAGTCTGTCAGCCTTGTCAGTACAGACAGGCTTGGTCCCATGCCAAACCCAGGAACACTAGGTGCCTTGTAATGAGCCTCACACACACCAAGGGGATGGGTGGAGGATCGATGTGAAATGCTGGTGTCAGGGGTGTTTTATGTCTAACTCAAAGGCTTCAGCACTCAGCTCTGGGATGGTCACAAGCTAAAACACTAACCCACACGTTATTCATTCTGCGGTTTCTCAGAACATCACTTTGTGTGAGAACGTCACTTTTGTACTTCAAAAGGGACAAAAGAAATATAATTGTCATTGAAGAAGATGTCGTTAGCATTCTTAGCAGTGAGACAAACTCTTAAAGGAGGGTAACTAGAATTTGATTACATTATGATGGTGGCTGTTCATGTGGAGAAGATAATGTTGCTGTTGTCTATACCAAGGCTCAAGGTGTAAGGGAGACTGAGTCAGCTAACAGTGTAGATTTTGAGGAAAGCAGAAAGCACTATAACCATTTACATTTCTATCAATGATAGAAATGAAAAGGAGGGTCTCTGTTCTTCTAGATACTCTGGAGGTTGTCTAGAATATACCACTTCCAAACACACTTATCAGCAGCCTACCATTCACAGATAAACTTGGTTTAATCCTGTGGTCAAATTTTAGCAAGACACCTCTGTGTTCATAAAAAGCTCTTATCTGGGATATATATGGTACTTCACAGTCTCCGAATATTTTAACATGCTGATGCTAAAGGTATTTCCCTGTATCAATGTTCCACTTAGCCCAAACTGTGTTGTTTTTCTCTTGGGTCTTTCTTGTATAAGATACTGCAAAATATTTCTTAGGCCAGTGTATTACATTGAAGTAAGTTCTTTTAGAGCAGTGGTCTCCGAAGTGGGGTGCATACACTCCAGGGTGTGTACAGGATGACCCATTGTGGTGCAAGAAGAAAATACGAGAACTTCAGTAGTACCTGTATATAACTTAAAAATAAATAAATATACATATATCAGGGATGAGCAATCAAAAAAGTTTGGAGACCACTGTTTCAGAGCACTGCCTTCGTGCATTGGTCCTTTTCTATTTCATACAGAGACTTTGACTTGAAGTGGTACCGTACAAAGAACCTTACTGGAGGGTTTTGCACTTGGATGCACCGTGTTCCAGCTCTTTTAGTTATCTTCTTCAATGATTCAATACTCATCTACCTTGCAATACATCGTTAGTGGCTTGACCCAAAGGAACAGCTCTTTTCACTCCTTACAGGAAAATGATTGCTTGCAAATAAAACATACAGAATTAATTTGCACTAGCTGGCATAGCTACTAAGAAGAAACTGAGAGGGTTTCTTTGCACCATGACCACACTGTGCTAAAGAGTTTTAACACGCATGCTTAATAATTACCCCACATTTAAGGCTGCTGAATGCAGAACTGTATTTAGTGATAGTTTGTTACACATTGTGGAGCTTTGCTAGCTCTGCAGTTTTTATACAACTCTTCTTGTGAGGGAAGGATTTACCTGGCCTTGAAGTAGCTAACTACAAGATGTTATAGCACTGTGAAACTCAGCACAAGCTGAAAAACCTCCTGAAGGCAAACACTAGGACAGTCAGTGAGTCTTGTGCAAGTTTAGCTACTAGCCTGTCTGTAACCAGGCCTGAAGCACAGACATTACCTACTGGCTCAGCAGGGATGCTGCCACCTGTGCTTCTGTGTTCCTTCCTCAATACAAATTTTCAGTAACTTAACTTTTTCCTGTGTTTCACAAGCTCTTGCTCACATATGCCCAGGAAAAATAAAGCCTTACCTTGCAGGTCTCTAGTGGTAAAACTGTCTGTGAATTAGCTACAATCCGTGGAGGTACCGTGGCCTTCTGTCTTTGCACAGCTGCTGTTTTTATACAGCAGTGCATGCATTTGCAGGTATTTGGGTTTTAAGTTCTACGCAATTTTAGAGAAACACCAAGGTTTCTTTTTTTGTGTGGAAACATCCAGACAACAAACTGTTAAATGTTCCAGTGTCTTTTCTCATTTTATTCTACCTGTGTCCTCTTGTCCTGCTGGTCAAGAAGTATGTCACAATAATGGAGCAGGAATATTCAGACTGTTCTAGAAGATTGTCATCTTCTGATGTGGTTTTTTTTGTTTGTTGTATTGTTGTTTTGTATGGACAATGTGTTCATTTTGATTAGGCCTACCTAATTCCGTAAGGAAGCTAAAAGTAGAGATTTTCTGATGTAATCGCTGTGTCTGTAGGAGTACTCTTCCTGAGCAAATGCCAAATGAGAAGGAGCCCTTGTCTTCTGGATGTTCCCACTTCACAGCCTTCCTTAGCTATTGGCTCTGGATTTTGAGTTGCAAGGAAAGCCCGGATTTACCCCTACACTGTCAGAAAGACAATGCACAAAAAAGCCTGAAGAGCAGAATTTCCCACAAAATAAAAGAGATGTCATATTTCAGTTAGGAGAATCAACTATAGTGGTTCTCATTGAAGCTACTATCCATGTAGTCATGATGCTATGCACAAGACTTTTACAGATTTGTTGGATATAATTTCTCGTGTCCTGAATCACACCAAGATAGGTGCCTGGCTTGCCTGTTGTGGTAACACCTGCAGTCCCCAGTTGGACTCCAAGCCTGTGCAAATCCAGATTGTACTTGCTTCAGAAAATTTATAACGTAACAAAACACATCTTCATAGTACTGTCCATAGATACAAATGTAGATATGGCTACTTGTTAGGCTTAGGTTTGATGTATTATCTTGAATAGGTTTGCTTCTTGTTAAAGGGAATCTTTTTCTTTTTTCTCATCTTCGTGCTTTTCACGGAGACCAGATGCTCTGGCCTTTAGCGCACACTGCTTCTTTCTGACTGGCCTGATCCCAAGCACTCTTGATTTTTATGAAACCACATCCTTCTCAGTCTCTCCATCATGAGAGTACTCTTGTCACTTCTTTCCTGTTCAGCACTGGTTAACCTGCTGCACTTAGCTCCTGCTCTCACCTGTGGAAAGGCTGCCTCTTCATGAGCTGCTCTCTCAGTTTTGCTCAGGACCAGAACTGATGATGCAGGGATGGAGGAAGGGAGGAAGGGAGGGAGGGAGGGAGGAAGGAAGGAAGGAAGGGACCCCTGTGAGGATCCTCCCACAACCCTCTCTCCCAGGAAAAAAGAGCATGGTTAAAAGTAAGTTATGCACTATCTTTTTCTGCTACAGGGTGGAAGGTATAACTAACCCCTGGGGGACACAAACTACATGACGAAAAGGCTAACACCTTAGCGGATCTTTAACACATCTTGATAAAAATTAGTGGCTGAAAGACATATGTTACACAGTGGAAATGTCAGAGATATGGGGCAATCGAAGTGCAAAGAGAGCCGGTAAGGCACCAGCTTGGACTTGTTGAATTAAGCAGGTGTGTGGGCCAAATTAATTTCTGACATAATCATATAAAGAACATCAGCCCACCAGCTACTGAGTTTGCCTGGTATTGCAGATTGCAACAGATACAAAGGGCAGAAAAAGACATATTAATGGTTATTAGTGATATGTCAGCGTACATCTGAGAGATACTTTTGAGAGATTCTTATTACTACTTAATTTGTGAATTAGTAAATAAAACAAAGGTGTATAATATAAAGCAGAGGTTGTCGTTGCTGTTGTACTTGTGGTAGATGTGGTACTAATAGCTTTTACTGTCGATATTGTTCATTGTGTATCTATTATTATTGTTAATAGTTAATAATCTGCTCACCTGTTTATCACACCTGTGATAAACATCTTACTCGTAGCCTAAATTGATTATAATATACTGTATAACTTTTATACAGTTACACACAAGACTAGCAGGGAAAGTCTTTTGTCATGGCAAGAAAAAAATATTTTACATATATATATGTAGGTATATGTGCATACATCTGTGTACAGGCATATATATAGTTTTTCTGCTAGGGAGGTAATGAAATGATCATACGAATAATTTCATAGTTTATTTCCAGCAGCTTCAATAAAACGAAACAGAGAAGTAGTGATGGCAGAAAAAAAAAATTAAGGGTCTATTTGCCATTTTATTTGGTTGCTGGAAAATCACAAGTGAAATTTCCGTAGCTAGTTTATTTTGTTATAGATACTTCTAGTTGGTAGAGCCACATCCTGAGCAGGGGCAATTGCCATAGTGCCACTGACATTCAAGGTGCTAGTCCTTGACGAATCTAATAATGACTGCTAGTTAGACACAAATAGGAGTGATTCCTGCAGTGATACATTCTGAGAGTCAAGGAACACACTCAGGATTCTTTAGACTTCTACAATAATAATGAAGAAAACGTTAATGTAGTTCTTCGGTCAGCTGGGATCCCTTGTCTTGCA
>NW_010104328.1:719-1575 GCF_000699245.1 Pterocles gutturalis | reverse complement strand
GGAAAGAGTCTGTTGTGGAGTTCCTGGGGTCAATAAAGTTCTTCATTTAAATGGGATGATGGGTGATGTAACAGAAGGGATACAAGAGCTATCAGTCTTCAAAGCACAGGATGCCTTTTGCTCTCATCTTGATAATATATTGATGGGCAGTATGACTCTGTGTGCAATTTACACACAAATCAGCCACAAGTTTTGAAGTACTTTAATGTGAAAATATTTGATCCGTGAGTGCCCATGACCTGTAGATTTCTAATAATATCTGGAAATAATTTTTAAAATTCTGAGTATGCTTTATCCCTACTCATGTATGAATCTAGCTCTTAAGATTTTAGGAACAAGTTAATGAAAGGACATAAATATGTGCAGCTAGTGGAGGAAGACACAAGTTAAAGTCCACTGGATATGTGTAATGGGATTTGTGGCAAATGAGTACTTCAAAGTGTGTGATGTGCCTTTAGTTAGGACTGGCTGTGCCATTTGCTTACACAATAACGGAAGCTTTTTGTTCTGCCATAGAACAAAGCTAATCATAATTGATTATGCCAAGCTAATGGTAAATAACTATACCAAACTAATAATCAGGCAAAACAATCATTAACTTGTGCTGCAAGTTTACTTAGAAAATCTGTTGTGATCTGGGACCCACTCAGATGAGGTTGCCATCAGGATCTGCACAGCTGCACAGTGACATATCTGACAGGTGAGCCCTGGATTAACTGCAGTGATTTGCCAGTAAACACCTCAGCCCTTGCTAGAAATTACCATTGCCTCCTTATTAGCTTAAATGGCTCATAAAATGGGCTTGTGTTCGGGTTCTAGATTGTTAATTGCTGAGGCATCCTGTTCTACCACTCCT
>NW_010104328.1:0-688 GCF_000699245.1 Pterocles gutturalis | reverse complement strand
AGAGTGGGATGGGCTTATGCACAGCTAGATTGCTGCCCTACAGCCTGTAACTGGTTCTACCGAAACAGCCGGCTCAGGGAGAGGGATAAGAAGCAAAATTAACTCATCTCAGACTAATGGAAATACTGAAGGTAAGAAGAACCTCATTACTTTAAAAGTAAAATAGTATTTTATTCATTACCGACATTAGCAACATTGAAGATCGTCTCAACTCATTCAGCACAAGACTTAAGCGGGATTCTCCTGAAAGTTCAGGTTTTTTTAGTCCTCATCCTGCAAGCACCATAGGTCAGATTCCTCAGGAGAGAACTAGATGGGGTGCTGAGGGAGCAAGGGTGCTACTTCCCCTGCCCTTGTCCCCTCTCCCCATCCCTGACCCTCACCATGGTTGTATTTCATGATGGTCCCACAATACCATGAAGAAGCAAGTGTAGTCTTGGATCAAGGCAACACTTAGAAGTAGGTGTGACTTAACGAATCTGGTCACCAAAAAGGAGGCAGAAGAAAGCAAGGTACCATGACACCGGTTTGTTAACCTGGCCCCTCGGTTCCCCTCTCCCACCAGCCCTGCGCAGGGCAGTCTGAAAAGCCCATCTCTGGAAGCCAGGCAGCCTCCGTGAGCTTCACAACAGCCCGGTGACATCGTGCCTCCGGTTTAGGGTCACGCCGCGGGCGACAGCGGCAGCAC
>NW_010104327.1:31417-39391 GCF_000699245.1 Pterocles gutturalis | reverse complement strand
TATATATATATATATAAAATCTCTTTTGTCATTCACATGTATGTTTATTTCCAAAAGGGGAAAAAAGTGCTGTAGTAGGAAAGAAATATGTTCTTAAATCATGACAGCAAAAAGTGCTGTAAAGTAAAAATACTTGAAGTGATTCTCATGTATGCCGTAATACATTTTGGAGTATAGTTGGGGAATCTTTGCAGTCCTGGCAAAAATAGTCTGATGGTTTTAAGGAAGCAAAAAGCAAGATGTACGATGTGACATTACAATTCAGTAGTCTGAAGAAAGTGAAACTTTTAACTTCTGTCAGAGGTAATCCTTTTGGTTAATTAAATATTGCTAGCCTTTAAGACAAAATTTTCTGTATGCCTTATATTCTGCTTGATGGAGAGGACTTAACTGAACAAATCTGGGCTAGTCTTTTTTGCTGTTGCTGCTTCTAGTATGTTGTATAATCCTCTGTGCCAACTGAGTTCCTCATAGTTGGGTGACCTTTCAGATATCAGTTCCTAAAGAGTTGGTGGCTCTTATGAGTGCTAATCGTGATGGAGAAATGCCTGATCCAGAGGACAGCAGTCGGAAGATATACCGTTTCAGTCAGAACGTAAGTGGTCCAGGCTAGTAAACAGATGCCTGAGGTCTTATTCCTAATTTATGCAGTTCACAGTCACTTCAGATATGGTTTTGATGTCATTAATAAATTATGTAACTTATAATGGGTCTTTGCCACTGTAGAAATGTGAGATATTATGAATCTCCAGCTCTGAAAAATCAACAAGTAGGTGCTGGTGATGTTTACTGGTGTCATGGTTTAACACAGCTGGCAACTGAATACTGTGCAGCCACTCGGTCACCCTCCCCCATCCCTGCAGAATGGGGAAGAGAATTGAAGGGGTAAAGGGAAAGGAGACTCGTGGGTGGAGTTTAGAACAATTTAATAATTGCAATACAATAACATTGAAAATAATAATGATGATAATAATAATAGTAATAATGTGAGAATGAATGACAGACAGTGTAACTGCTCAGCACCTGCTGACCAAGGCCCAGCCTGTTCCTGGCTAATGATCCCAGAGCAGAGGAAGTCCTGAAACCACAATCCCAGAAGAGCACGAGAGAGCAAGAGAAAGAGAGAGAGAAGCCAGCCCCAAACTTCCCCCTAATCCTCATTTATATACTGGGCATGATGTTGCATGATGTGGAATATACCACTGGCCAATTTGGGCCTCAATCCTAAACCTCAGCTCAAATCCTAAACCAGTAATTGCCTGTTCAGTGCTCCCTCCCAGCTTCTTGGGCACCTGCACACTGGCAAAGCATGGGAAGTTGGAAAGTCCTTGATGGTCTTAACATACTGATGCTTTTAGTTGTTGCTATCAACATTCTTCTCATACCAAATCCCATACTAAACCCAAAACATAGTGTTATTCTAGCTACTAAGAAGAAAATTAACTCTATCCCAGCCAAATCCAAGAAAGCTGGTCATTTTTGTCATTTCCAGAAAAGTGAAATTTGAGTTTTAAAAATGTTTAGTGTACTCAGAGCTAGTAGTCTCAAACCCTTTCTGTCTGCACTGATTCTTGGGAAATAATGCATGGAGTTGAGTAACAGGGGAATGAGTTTTGGAAAACATCCTACAAATTTTAAGCTTACCGATATCTTAGCAGTAAAGCTGAGCATTGGAATGAATTTTTATCTTGAAGTTGGGCAAATTCTGACAGCAGAGTTGGGGTTTTTTTTAAAGGTGAAAACTTTAGCTTTTATGGAAAGTATCTCCAACTAATTGAAGATTACTGTTCTCAGGATGCAGTTTTATTAAATGGTGCAGCTAGTTTAATGATTCCACTGCCCCTAAGTGGCAGTCGCAATTTACTCTCCTGGGTTTTTTTGTTTTCACAGCTTTTTGGGTTACAGTTCTGATCTTTATGGGATCTTTTGGTGAAACTAGTTCATTTTGCTGAACAAGCAGATAAAAATTAGCATATGTTTAAAAAAGAAGTTGTTTTAGTAAGCTGATTGGGGTTGCTGAGGGACTGAATGAGTGCAAGGAGGGATGGAATTGTGTGACAAGGGGAGAGAGGAGGGGAACCTGCTCTGAACTGCAGCAGCTGTTGGGTTGATTTGGCTGCTACATGAAACCTGAGAGAGGCATGAGGAGAGAGAGAGGAAATAAAATTGTCACCTTATCTGTGAGCTCTTCAATATGCAGCGTTCTGCCTTTTCTGTGGAGCCAAAACATTTGCTGCTCTCAGTCTAGTGTGTAAGGCTTCTGTGTTGTATGTTATCCAGAGCTGTATGTTTTGTGGAAATACACTTTATAGGTTTGGTGAACCTGTACAAGGAATAACATTTAGTCTAGTTGAAATTATACTACACATTCTAATATAGAAAACCATTAATTTTTTAGAAGAGGCATGTTTTTCATTAAACAAAAAAGTCAAATGCATTGAACACAAAATATAGAAGTGAAAAAAGACAAATGCATTAAAGATATACATATAATTTAACATACAAAATCACGAGACTGATTTGTTAGAAAAGGCATGTGTTTCATTAGATGAAAGAGACAAATGTATCAAATTCTTGGATACGTATGTGTGCTGAGTTTATCTAAAACTACTTTTTTTGCTCCTTCATGGCCAGGCTGGTAAGTGCAGTGGAGAGCAGCCACTGTAAAAATGAATTTACAACCCAACAACCATTTTGATTTGAAGTAATTTCAATATTTGAGATTAGCAAATTGGGCATTAAAATGTAGGGATATAACCTGCCTTTAACACAAGTCAATGGATGTGAATCTTTTCAATAATATATTATTTGGGTTAGCAAGTAAAATTAAAACACACATGTTGATACAGGTATTTTAATAAATGATATTGAAATGATTTGGGGATAATAAATGGTGGAATAAAATTTGCTGAAATGTTGTCTCCAAGTAGTTACGATTTAAAGTCTTACTTATTTTACACTGTTTAGTCAGATAAATTTGAACTTTTACGGGGACGGGTGTATTGTCCCTGTTTGTTTCCAGGGTACTGGGAGAAAGCATTTCTCTATACAGATACTGTAGCTTTGGATTTTTTTTTCATTAAGATAACAAATATTTAGAATTTATTGTAATTCCAAATATGGAAATCAAGTATATATATTTTATTTTGCAGAATCTTTTATATACATAAATATTCTTGTTTACTTGAATTCATTAAAGCTCTTCCTGCATCTTTCTGTATGATACACCCGCTCTTTATCTGAGCAGTATCTCTTAACTTCTCCTTCCATAAAGTTTAATGGAACTGAAATGAATGTGGTAAACTTACTTTCTTCTGAACAGTAACCAAACCAGTGGCATTTTTGTATGCTCTCATATATGCAGATTTTTTTCAAACAGAGATGATACTTAAAATTGTGTGGCCTTTGCATGAAACATCTGTGAAACAAGTACTTCTAGTAGATAAAGGAATATAATTTGGGGAGAAAAAACGATGCTGTTATTACAACATAGGGCAGGAAACTATGAAGGAAGTGTGCATGCTTCTTTATTTACATACCTTTGTTTTTCTTTGACTGAATCAGTGGCATTGATAGCTCACATTACAAATAAGATTTCTTCTTTTCTCACGTTCTCCATTAGGTTCCCATACCTTGCTACTTGATTGCTTTAGTGGTTGGCGCTTTAGAAAGCAGGTGAGTGAATCTGCACAAGGTATAAATCTGCACAAAGTATTTCTTTGGTTCTTAATCTTGTTTCTAGTTTTGAAAGGTCTTAGAGGTTCAGTGAACCTGTTTATTTGTATCAAACTGCAGGTATTGTGATTCACTCTTAAATAATTTTTTCTATAGTATATCCTTTGCCATAAGTTAAAGAAATACCATAAAGAGTTTGGAATCGATTGGAACCACTAAGGGTTTTTTCTAGCTCAGGAAATGACACCTTTTTCCTCTGGTAACAAATAAGCCTTGTCATGTATGAAAGACAGAAAAAGATCGCTTCAGCCTCATTGTTCATCTGCACAAGGATGTATTAATCTAGCCCATAATAATGCTTTTATGCTAGAGCTTTACAGCAGTCTAAAATCTGAAAACATGCTTCCTGTTTATTTGTCCTGAAGAGTGGATGTGTGTGGTTTGTTTTGTTTTCTAAAGCTTTATTTTAGCAGTGGAGAGGAAGAAGAGAGGAAGACCCTAATGAGTTTCTTCAGCAACGTGGGTTACTCATGAGCACAGTTAAACATGTGGTCTCTGAATTAGTTTCCCATAGAATTCTTTCCAGTTCGTAGTGTCTTAGTGACATTTTTACTTTCAACAGAAAGATTGGCCCAAGGACACTGGTGTGGGCTGAGAAGGAGCTAGTGGATAAATCGGCTTATGAATTTGCTGAGGTGGGTAATTAATGAAAAATGTTTTGTAAACTAACTGTTTTGCATAGTATTAGAAAAGGAACAAAAACAGTTCAGTGTTTTGTTCATCTGTAGCCCTCTTTTCTCCACCTCCCAACTCCAATAATGCTGTTCTTCTACCACAACACAAAACTACTACTGAACATATATGCTGATACAGTCTTGTACTCATTTTGCATGTGGGACATCCCAAGGAGAAAGAGGATGAAGTGTGGGATCAGTAGCTTATAACTTGTTCAGTGTTTGTAGTCAGAAGTCATGTTAGAAACTAATGCAAGTTCTTGTTTCAGACTGAAGCTATGCTGAAAATAGCAGAAGATTTAGCAGGACCCTATGTATGGGGACAGTATGATTTGTTAGTCTTACCACCTTCTTTTCCTTACGGTGGTATGGAGAATCCTTGTCTTACTTTTGTGACTCCAACACTCTTGGTAAGTGTAACACTGGTAAAAGTCAGCTATTCCTTAGGGCTTGCTTATCCATCAAGTGATGGATATTAGTCCACAAATTGGATTAATCTTCCCACTAGAAAGAGCTGTAAATGTTCCTGCCTTCTTTGGAGTTAGGGATCATACATGAAACTGCATTAAGTGGTATATTTTGAGGTTTACTTGAACTGACAACTGCCTTGTCTTTTTTTTTTTTTTTTTTAGGCAGGTGATCGATCTCTATCAGGCGTAAGTGCAAAATACATTCATGTCTTCAAATAGAACACAACTTGAACTTTTATCATAACTTCCTGTGTTATAGGTATCTGAAAACTTGGTCTCATGTTCATTGAGCGAATTAAAAGTTAAGGCAGTAACTCAAGAAGTCTTAGTGAGTTTTAGTTCTAAGTAAACTCTAGAAAATTGGAGACATACCTATTTCATATAATGAACAGGTGAAAATAACATAAATGCCTGTATGCATATGAGACTGGCTGAAGTTAGCTGCTCAGTAGCTGTTTTCCTGTCCTGTGTATAGATTTGTTTAAAAACCACAACTGAATTGATCTCATCAAAATTGTTTGTAGGAACTTCTTTCTCTGTATGTCTATGCACTAGACCTCACATTGTGTACAGTTTTCTTTTAAAGTGGAAATCATGAGTATGATTTGAGTAAATTATATTTTTTCTTGAAAGTTGAGTGCTCTGGATGCTGTTTTATCTCATATATTTTTCTACTAGACTGATACACTGCTAAAAAAAAGAATAAGATTGTCGTATCCCGAGAATACTAAAATATTTGACACGGATATTTTTTAATATATCATGAATCATCCTTCTAGAGGTGACTGTTTTCTTCCTGTTTGATATTTTAGAACATCCCAGCACTGCAGCAGTTGCTGCAGTATTCTGAAATGGGATTTCATAAACAAGTACCTGCACCATGCTACCAGAGGAATTATTTTTGTTGATCAGTGTGGCTCTATGACTTGTGGGCTGGACGTTTAAATTTATTTCTGGAGAAGGTTTGGTAGGGTAGTGTAAAGTCTTCTAGATAAAATTTATATGGATGTTTACAGAGCTGTGAATGCTAAATAGCTTTGGGAATGTAGTGCATTAAATGAGATCCCATTAGGATTTTTTTTTTTTCTGTTGGGATTGGTTGTACATTTTCCAGAGGGGTCTAAATGGTAGATCTGTCATTGTTTTCTGTATTTTAGGTTATTGCTCATGAAATCTCTCACAGCTGGACAGGAAACTTGGTAACAAACAAAACATGGGAGCATTTTTGGTAGGTGTGATGTTTTTTAAATTAATTTGTAAAGAGACCAACTAAATTCCTTTTGCCATCCTACCAGTTCTGACTTTATCAATGTATTTCCAGGCTGAATGAGGGACATACTGTATACCTGGAACGCAGGATTGGTGGTCGGTTGTTTGGTGAGCAGTTCAGGCACTTTCACGCCCTAGGAGGTTGGAGGGAACTGCAGAATACGGTAAATATTTTTAAAGTTGTAACTTTGTTTAAGCACATATCTAAATAAAAGAAACCTGATTTCATGTGTTTCCCACAAATAAGGCTTATCTATTCAGCTTTCCTAACACTTTCTTATTAGAGGATGAATAACTTTGACTCCAAGGTATATAATCTCTTCCCAACATACTAGCTTAATATACTTGGATTAGATAAAGCTTTTTGAAATGTTTTAAGCTGTTCTGTAAGGATGAATATCTTTACAGACTCTTTATTGTTCTGGATATAGCCAAGTTGCTGTATTACTTATTAGCATACTGGTGAGATGCTGGAAGCTTGTCAAAATTATCTACAAGCATGACTATGGGAATTTTGAATGCCTCATGCAAGTACCTGCTTTCTTTTCTTTCTGTGTACTGTGTTATAATTGGGCATATTCTTAATCTGCTACTGTCTATGAGGGCTGTTTAGTTTAGTGTTTAGATAGCATAGTTAAACTCTAGTTTTCAGATTTCCAGCCTTTGGTATTTCCAGCTCTCTCATTCAGTTTGGTGATGCAGTTTACCTGGTTTACTGTGAATATTTCCTCGTTGTGTTTTCGTGTTTTATACCACCCATTTAAATCAGGCAGTTTAAATGGTTTGTTAATAAAGGGATAAATATAGATTATTAGGTGCTTGTGATTGTGACAGATGTGACAGTAATTAACTGCTTTGAGACAGCTGAAGCACAGGGTGATTGATCCTGCTTGATTTGTGATCAAAACAAAATGAGAAAAAGGTTTAGTAAACTATGTTTTGTGCAGATTCCCAACTTCAGGAAAAAGAATGAGAAAAAGAATGCTTTGAAATGAGGCCATCTTAGTTTTTGGATGGATTATACCTCTATAAATAGGATTAGTAGTGATTTACAAGAGTGCTCATTTTCCTAGATGAATGTATTTTCTGGTGTCTTTGTCACAGATAAATACTCTTGGAGATAAAAATCCTGTAACCAACCTCGTCCCTGATCTCAGTGAGATAGATCCTGATGTTGCCTATTCTTCTGTTCCGTATGAGAAAGGCTTTGCTTTGCTTTTTTACCTTGAACAACTTCTTGGAGGACCAGGTGAGTGTTAGTCAGACTTAATACATTATTGTTTCCCATTTTAATTTCAAACACTGAAACAGTTTGTTTTTTAACTGTTAGATGTCTTCATTGGCTTCTTGAAGGCTTACATTCAGCAGTTTGCTTATAAGAGCATAGTAACAGAGGACTGGAAGAAGTTCTTGTACATCTACTTCAAGGATAAGGTGGAGTAGTATTTAAAACTAATTGCTTGAAACCTTTTAATTATGTGAAACCATGGCATACCTGAGGAATTACCTTCTTTAAGGACCAGTTCTTAATCTTTCTCTTCTTTATCTCAAATCTTAATATGATGTAGTCTGGCATCTTACAAAGATGGGTTTGCGTTATGATGCTTTTTTTTTTCTCCTAGAAGGGAGTATTTTGTTTTAAAGTAATCTGTATAGGATTCTCCAGGTTAATTGGGAGGATGTTAAAACAAAACAAAGCAAAAAGATTGAAACTAGTTTTTGTAGTCTATGCTTTTCTCTAAAAGCAACATTTTGAATTGAATAAGAATTTGTGTTGCTTTGTAGGTAGATGTTCTCGATAAAGTTGATTGGAACTTGTGGTTTCA
>NW_010104327.1:0-31386 GCF_000699245.1 Pterocles gutturalis | reverse complement strand
ATGCCACCAGTGAAGCCTACGTAAGTTGTGTTCTTTCACAATTCATCTTTTCCTTCTCCAGATTACACATGATTTTCAAACAGTCATGAAGCAGTTTGAACAGGGTGAAAGTTGTCCCAAAAAGGTTTTATTAGCAAATGCCCTAGTACTATGTAGACATTCATATGGGTGCATGTAGGAGAAAAAAAAGTAATTGTTAATTTTCAATTTTTTATACTGATAAAAATTTATTTTGCTTTGAAAGTTGCCAGGAAAGATTCTTTCTTCTGACAGTTTGTTACAACAATATTCTCTTTTCAGATATAACCTATAATATATGTACGACCATGTATGCTTAGAAGTATTGATCGTTTTAGGAGTGTATGGGATCAAGGGATAGTGTCACATATGCTTCTAACTAAAGCTGAAACTTATTTCATTGTAATAGATCTCCTGTAAATTGCGTTGCAATATTGAGTTGGAGCCTACAATGTACAAATGTGGAGCCATTTGAAAATAATTTCTAAGCATTCTGGTAAAAATATTACAGGAGCTTTTTGTGTTTCTGAAGTGTGATCCTTTGTTTTTAATATTTGACAGGTATGATATGACACTAGCAAATGCTTGTGTTGCATTGAGCCAAAGATGGATCAAAGTGAGTGGTGAAAGAATGCTGAGGTGTCTGTGTTTTGAAAAGCTAGTTCTCTTATGAAATCTGTCATTTGCTGAGGGTGTATTTATAGTGATAGTATGGGTTACAGGGATTTTGCGTTTTGGAGATTAGCCTTTCATCATAGTCTGGATTTGCTGTGATTTCTGTACGTGAAGTGCAGTACGTATTTCACAAAGGCATACAACGAGCTTTTTGTTTTATATGTGTAGTAACCAAACTAAGAACATTCTTTTTGAAACCCTGCTATTATGGCTTGATTTAAAAACAAACGCCAAGTTATCTCTACATTACTGATAATAATTGTATTAGCAATAATTTCCCTACGTTATACTGGAGCTAGTATGCATTTTTCATCAAAAACTGAAATACATAAATCATAATAAGTAATAATACCATACAATTTTCTCATAATTTTAACTGTAAAATTCATACAACTAATAGAGAATTGAGCATACCTTCCTTTTGTTAGCTCTGAGGCTTTTCACTGTGCTTGTTTGTTATCTTTAACTTTCTTCTCGATGTTACTTTTTATAGAGAAAGTATTTGATTTTTCACTTAACTTTTAACAGAAAGACAGTGGAGATAAAAAGATCAGTGGAGAGAAAAGTGAAAACTGAAGTGAAGAATACCAAAGATCAGACAGTAGCTTAAGTCCTTCTCTTCCCCTTCTTGTAACATCCTGCGCAAATCCCAATTAGTATCTTTTTTTTTAATGTGGAATGGCTCAATAGTAAATACTAATGTCCAAGCAAAAAATTACACCTGCTTGTACTTTAAAATACCTATTAAAAACTTAAGTAACCATTCTCTTTTAGGCAAAAGAGAGTGATTTGGACTCATTCAGCTCAGCAGACCTGAAGGAAATGTCATCTCATCAGTTGATTGAGTTCGTGGCACTGTTGCTTCTGGAGGTAAATGCACACGCACCTCGGGTGGCTTAATTCTGGTATCACAAGAGCAGATGCGGAAGCCCAAATGTGCTTTGGAATTAAGTTGGCCGTTTTCTTTTAAGTTTTGCTAAAATAATCCACTCTCACTGTACATAGTTAATAAAACCTTCAGCCATGCCTTCTTGATCATGTTTGGCTCTTCAGCTAATGAGCAACATATAGAGTATTTTGGATTGAAAGGTAAAAACAAAACTATAAGGTGCTTGAATTTGTCTGTGTTTGACGCTATAGCAAATAAGCTATAAACGAACCAGGATGAAAATACTTTGGTTTGAATATTTCAGTAGTACTGGGTGTGGGAATTTACTAACATCTGTTCCTTGCCCTTTCCCTAATACTATGAGAAGGTGAAAGGAACAAATACAAATATTTGTCATGGTAAGCTTGTGATTCCTTTGTAGCATCAATCTTTTTTGAATGAACCTGTTTATTTTTGAAGTATGTGGCTTGAAGTGTGCCTTTGGCTTATTCTGACTATGCAGTTTCCTTTTTCAGCCTCCTCTTCCGGTGTCCCATGTCCAACGAATGCAGCAAGTATATGACTTCAATGCTATAAACAATTCTGAAATAAGATTCAGGTTTGTTCTAGTGTGGACATTTTTCTAATCTTAAATGCTTTAATAAAACAAAGTGTCCTGCTTCATAAATGCTCTGAGACATACTGTTATACAGAACTGGTGCAGGGTTTTTTCCGGTGATTTGTTGTTGTTGTGGGGTTTTTTATAAGTGCACATGCAAGCATACTTACCAGAGTTGTATTCTGTTACTTAGGCATTGGGTGAATGTAGTCTAGTAGAAGAACTGGAAGTGAGCAGTGGATTAGCTGTGCTTATTTTTCATCTGTCATGCTAGCAAAGGAACCTGATGATGTGATAACTTGTTTTGGGGGTAGTATTGGATAATATGATAGTGAGCCTCTCTGTGACTCAAAGATGCCTGAAAAATATTTCCAATATTTAGTCAAGACCAGGTCTTCCGGACGTACCTAATCAGTTCTTCTGCTGATGTGCCAGTGGTTTTTTTTTTTTTCAACACAACTTAGAAACTTTTTTTGTCACGTTTTAATGCTCACTATCACAAAGCTTTTGTCTCATCAAAAAAAAAAGTAAATATCAAAGGAAGTTTCTAAACAGTTATGAGAAGCTTTTAGCTAAATGGTTTGATTCTTGTGCCATCCTAATTTTTTCTATTTTGTGTTTACACATTGTGTTTACACGTCACTTGTTTAGAAAAAGGTATTGTTGAGGACATAAGAAATATTTACAAGTATCTTGAAGTATTTCATATTTTGCTACTGTTACATGCTTGGATACATTTGCAACAGTGACAGTTATTCTGCCTTAACTAATTTAAGAGTTCTTTGTTTCTTATTAAAAAACTGAAGTATTTTAAACATATGGTATAGTTTCTACTTCTTAACAAGATCAATTTCTTCTTATTTTTAAAACTGAACAAGCACATGCCAGTTGCTGGTGATATTTTGTTTGGGTTTTTTGTTGGGGGTTTTTTTAATCACTTGGTAAATATGACAAGTGCTGTATAGTTCAGCTCTAATTCTGAGTGATGCAACTGGACACTACTGTAATATAAAAGAAATACATAGCTGCAAAAAATAATCATACAATTTTGGAGAAACTTTGAAGCGCTTTTTTCCTATTTTATAGAGAAGTTTCTTTTTGTAACATGATATGCAGATGGAAATATTTTATCTTGAACTTAGCTACAGTCTCCTTCCCATGATGACCCAGCACTGCCCAGAGTGTTTATGGGAACAGAATCATAACTAACCACTGCACGTGAAGATAAAAGTGTAGATTCCCTTTTTTTTTTCTTTTTTTTCCCTCCAGATGGCTGCGCCTCTGCATTAGGTCCCAGTGGGAAGAAGCTATTCCTCTGGCTCTAAAAATGGCAACAGATCAGGGCAGGATGAAGTTTACTCGACCCTTGTTCAGGTAAAAGTAATCTTCAACCTGTAGGAGCTCATGCTGTTGGCATTTTTAGTATAATGGTGTGTATAACGCTTGACATTGTACATGTATTTATGTTATGCTTCAGTATGATACAATACAGAATTTTCTGTATACTGTGAACGAGCTTATCTTCAGAGTCACTTTCCACTTGCTGACTTCTTTTAATAGAAGAAAGCTTAGTGTCGCATTAAGAAAGCTTAATGTGAGGCTTCCAAGGGAAAAGTAAAACCTTGAGAAAGTCCCTATAGTACTGTTTTCCTAGATTTTTGTAATGGTGCTTTTTTTTGTCTTTCCTTCTTATACAGGGACCTTTACAGTTTTGACAAATCTCGAGATCTGGCTGTCAAGACATTTCTGGAGCATAGAGCCTCTATGCACCCAACCACTTCAATGCTTGTGGGCAAAGACTTGAAACTGAATCAGTGACAAATTTACTGATTTTTTTTTTTTTTTTTTTGGTAAAGTTTTCTTATTGCTGAAAGAAGAGACTGATTCCACAAACTGTTGATATGCGTGCTTGATTATGCCATAGAATGCTCTGCTGCTTTGGTACTAATTTAGCTTAAAATGAACTTTTCCAAGTCATGTTCAGTACTTTCTGTTTTGCATTTCTGTGTAAAACAGCAAAATTGCTAAATCTCTGGAATTTGGAGAATGGTTTTGTTAAAAGCAATTTTTAGGACACACAAAAAAGCTATTGTGAGAGGTAGTCATTTGTCAGTTGTGGAATTTAAAAACATGGAAAATTAATTGGTGGGTGGTATGGTTCTTTGTGCACAGCTTTCTTTTTCATAGCAACGTGGTTGAAACTTAATGTATCTGAAGACTAAAAAATAAATCTCTTCATTGTCTAATTGTCTGTGTATTGATCTGTATGAAAAAATTTAAAATAATAGTTTTATTTACTTTTAGTTGTGGGAGAAATTTTCTTATGGGTCTGAGAGGATTATGAAGGCTTAAATAGATCACAACATTCTAGTGTTAGAGCAGAATTTCCATCTAACTGTATTTGTCATGGCTTTGTTACATTAGTTCCTCATGGTAATCACAATATGATGGTTTTACTTGGTTATTCCTATTGGATCCTATGCTGCGCACTAATAGTTGTCTGAATAGAGTTGTCTGAAATACTTAATTATTTTGTTTTTTTAGCAAACCTGGGATTTTTACCAAATTTCAGGTTTAATATCTTGCTATGATTTTAGTAATTTAAGTTATTTCAACCTACAATATATTTTCAAAACTTCTGATTATTGCAGGGGAGAGTAAAGCCCAAGTCTTTCCTTCCCAGTTTGAATGTTTTAATACTTGCAGTTTTTAACCAGTTCTGGGCACTACCCTTTACGCTAATATAACAACTTAGAGATAAGGTTAAAAACAATCTGAGGACTGTTTTTCTTATAATCGTTACAGCAGTTGAGTTCAAGTTGATGGTTTAGGTGACACTGTTGTGAATACTGCCATCTACAGATTGTTTTTTGAAGTGAGTTTGATAAGAACTGCTTTTCCTGGAGATTATCAGTTAGCATAAATTAGAACTGTTGACATAGAGAGAATCACAGAATGTTAGAGATTGGAAGGGACCCCGAAAGATCATCTAGAGAGAACCCCATATCAAGGAGTAACAGAAAAAAAAGGTGCCATTTTAAAGGAGGAAGATACAAAATATAGGTCGTGGCAAAAGGCTTGGATTTAATAATAGCACTTAGGATGGGAGTGGAGAGCCTATCGATTTATTTCTGAGCTTTAATCAGTATAAGCTTTCAAGTAGATTAAGTTAAGTACTTTTTCAAGTAGATGCAGTTAGGTACTTTACCATGAGATTCATCTTTTCATGCTGGCAGCTCTAATATAAATTCAGGCATGAACATATCTTTTATTGATTCAAGGCATCCTGAGTTCTTCCATTCACCTTTAACCTACATATGTCTAAGTAGCTTAAATAAAAATAAGGGGAAAATTAGCTTCTAGGTGATTGAGGCCCAAAAATCAGTTTAAAATCTTTCTATGGATGTTGTGACACTTGGCTTTTAGTAAACACAATAAAATACTGGCTTTTTTGAACCAAATAGTGTAATTTCCTTGTGTCTAAAGAACTTACAGGCTTTCTTGTGTTAAGGACCTGATGAACCATTCATTCTTGTCTTGCAACTCCTCTGAATAAGTGAGGAGTTTTCTGCTCAAAAACTCACCAGAAAGAATGTTTATATATTTCAGGTTAGAAATTTACACAGTTCCTTTCATTCACTCCCAAAATCTAATTAGGCTTCTGCTACAGCATCACCTGAATGAACAGGGCTTCTCTTGGCGATGCTCTGGTAGGAAGAGGGTAATGGGTTCTGGTTCAAGCTATCAAATTGTAATGAAAGCTCCTGCTTCTTTGGTTTAGAAATGTTTTATGTTACTCGTTTTGGGATAACATTTTGTTGTAAAAGCACATATATCCGATATTGTGACTTAGCAGTTGGGAGTTCACGCTGCCAGATAGTTTTGATTTCATGCTGTCAGAGCCAGGGGAAAAAAACTGGCAGGCATGGCATTCACTAGTGTTGTTGTCTCTGCTGGGGCAGTGTCTCCCACACAGAGACTTTGCACTGATGGTTCCCAAGTTAAAATTTGCTGTAATACTTCACCCCAGGTTAAGTGCACTTTGTAGGAGTCCCTTTGTCTGGGGTAGACAACACTATTGTGGGTAGCATGGAGTAGGAGTGTTGTTATTGTCTTGTCTTTAAAGACAAAGGTATTTTCAGCTTCACTGTCAACACGGTCATTGCTAAACTTTATTTTGGCACCATCTTAACAGGCATTTCTCCACATCTTTTTCCTTTGCATCTGCCTGCAAAAGAAGCATGATAGAGCAGCACCAGGCTTGGCAGCGTGTAGTTGTGGCCTGATATTTATGCAACCTGTTTTAACAACATCTTCCAGAGCATAAGTGAAAGGGTAACAAATTCATTAATCTTTTCCTCACCTACAGTACAGAATTATGTTCTCTAACCAGCATGGGACTGAGCAACGCAGGCTTGCTTCCTACACCGCCTGCTCTCATCCTGCTCTGAGTAGAGATGTATGGGTATAGTCCAGTCTCCTTTAAATCCCAGCAGCCATGACCAACCCATAGTCATGGGGTGGCTCTCTGCCAGCACTGTCCCTCATGGAGTTTTTCACTAGTGTGATCTACTGCCAGGTGACAACTCCATTAGCTTCTGTTAAACCCTGAAGTTTTTTAGAACAGTTGCGTTCCAGCTTATTCTGATGTGTTTATCTGTTCTGGCTACACAAACTCCATCTCCAAGGTTTTTTGTTTCTATATTCCTGATGTGATCTTTGGAAATAAATTCCTGTGGTAAGAGGTGCTTTTTTGCCTTTCCATGAAAAGGGTGTGTTCCCTGGGTTTGGTTTGATTGGATGAAGTCGGCTGAATCCATCGATCTTGCTTATTTACAAAGGTGGGGATTTTGAGGGTGGATTTTTGCCTCTGTCTGATTGCAACACTGGACTCCAGCTAGACACTGCTCTTCAGGCCACCGTGGGGTAAATGTAAGGCTGCTGCACGCTGCAACCCTTCTCGATCAAGGGACAGTTTTGGAGAGAAAGCATGCCGCGATACACGGTGCATGTCCGAGGAGAATGGCTGGCAGTGCCGTGCTTAAGCTGCACGAACACAATCAGGTGGCTGGGAAAGGAAGCTGTGAGACGGTACATGAAAAACAAACCCGACAATGGGGGATTTACCTCAGTAGAAGAAGTAAAATTTTACGTTCGAAGGTGCAAGGGACTTGGCTTGCTGGATCTTGATGATACGGTGGAAGATGCTCTAGAGGACAATGAATTTGTTGAAGTTGGTAAGAAAGATCTTAATGTATCGCAGAGTGGCTTCATTGGCATTTGTGTCAGCAAACTGTGGCTTAGTTTATCTAAAATTACATCTGAGTGTCTATGATTTTTATAGAAAAATGCAAAAATATTTTAAGAATATTTAGTTTTTAGGAACAGAACTATGTAAAGTTTAGAAGGTGTAGGATTCCATAGACATCATCTGTATGTGATGTCATGTATAGTGTATGCTTGGGTTAGGCTGTTCTGCTTTTGCCTTTAGAGTACCTTAAATAAATACCTACTTGTTATTTTCCTGGAATCATACAAATATGTTCAGGGTTGATAACTGCAAATTAGAATCCTTACTGCTGTGTACTGTAATTAATAACAAGTTAATTTATATGTAGAATGCAATTAAATCCTGTTTGTGTTTATTCTTCATATTTCTTGTAGTTATAGAAGGAGATACAATGTCTCCAGATTTCATACCATCTCAGCCAGAAGGAGTTCATTTGTATCCTTTTTTTGGGAGCTTTGTGAACTTCTTATAATTCCAGATTTATAATTTTCTAGATTCCCCTGTTCTTTTAGAATTCCTTCATTCTTAAAACACATTGCCAGCTGTAATGGAATGGTTGCTACCTGTGAAATCCTGTCTGCCCCTTATTTTCCTTTACAGAACCTTCAGATACAGCAAATATCGAGAACCACAAGAGGTAGGGATCTCTAATGATTTTACAACTCAGTAACAAATCCTGCTGTTCAACAGAAAATGCCGAGAGTTGAGCCACTGCAGCATTCACAAGAGCGGGGGCTGTTAGATTGGCTGGGTCTAGGAGTCTAAATTATAGTGTGCTTATTATGGTTTTGTTAGTGAGTTCTGGTCTTATGAATGAGCCTGAGCAAGCTTCCTGTCATTGCTGAGTTGTGACTGTATTTTTTTTTAAATTCTGATTATTAAACAACTTTATACATATGTATATCCCCAACTAAAAGGTGGTTCTTTGGTGCAGTGTATTTCTTTAGACGGCAACAGCTTAACAACAGAGGACTTGGTCAATTTAGGAAAGGGGCTCTACAAGATAAAGGTAAAGATCCTGAATAAATGCAGCTAAAAATTACGTGTGTATCTTCCCACAATTAAATAATTATAGATAAACTTATATTTAAACTATGTTGTAGCTCACACCTGAAGCTGAAGCTAAAGTCAATCAATCACGAGAAGTGATTGAAAGGATTGTAAAAGAACAGACAGGTAAATATTTTTTACCTCCAACTATTAATTGTTTAGAAAACTTTATTGGGTTCCCTCCTTCACCAGCAGTGGACGTTTCTTGCAGTTGTTTATGGAATCACCACGGGGTTTGGGAAGTTTGCCAGGACCGTTATCCCAAATAGCAAGCTGAGGTAAGTTGTATGTGCAGCTCTTTGTCCTTTCTTTTCAGGAAAGGAAGAGGAGGGAGCAGCTCGACCCTGTACATTTATACTCTGTGGTTAGATGAGAGTAGTTCCCTTCAGTATTTCCCTTTGCTTTGTCCAACAAGCAACCTGACAAGACTTACCTGGGGTTTTACATATAAGGCTTTGAGCAACCTGGTCTAGTGGAAATTGTCCCTGCCCATGGCAGGGAGGTTGGAACTAGATGATCTTTAAGGTCTTTTCCAACCCAGACCATTTAGTATGATTCTATGATGATTTTTTTTTTTTCCATAGGGAGCTTCAAGTGAACTTGGTTCGTTCGCATTCTGCAGGTAATAAGAAATCATTTGGTGTTTTCCCTTTTCTGCTGCTGTTGGTAGTGGATTAGTAACCAAGAGGGTTACTGTTTCAGGTGTGGGGAAGCCTTTGAGCCCAGAGAGAACTCGCATGCTGTTGGCACTGAGGATCAATGTCCTAGCAAAAGGATACAGTGGGATATCCCTAGAAACGCTCCAGCAAGTTATTGAAGCATTTAATGGTAAAAATATGCTTAAAGAAAATCCCCCCCCCTTTTTTTTTTTTTCTTTTAACTGTTTCATTAAAGGGCATAGTTCAATGGATTGAGCTATAGATGTTGGTCTTTTGACTTGATAGTTGTGAGAGATCAGGACCAAAGCTCAACTGTGACTGGTCCTGTAGAAGATCATGGCTAGAGAACGTTCCTCTGTTGAAGATCATGGATTGTGAGCAGAAGTGACAGGAAAGGCTGAGAGAAAGGGATGCACCAGGTAGAAGATTGGGAAATGAGCCTCAGAGAGGTCAAGTCATTAGTTCAAGACTAATCGTGACTGAGAGCATTACTCTAACTCTGGGTAAGCTCTTCTGCAAAGGCTCAATTCTAACTTTTGGTCTGTCACATGCGCCACCATCTTTTGGGATGCCAGGATTTTTGGGTGGGGCTACTACCACGTAGAAAACTGCATGTGTTGGTGTTTCTCAAGCAGACCCACTTGAGCAGCACCTGGTTTTGTGAGTAGACCCCCTGAGACAAGTGTTCATGAGCAAGGGGTACAAGGCAGCCATGCAGAAGCACGTGGCTGGTCAGCAGCTCATGTGGCCACGGCTGTCAAAGCAGTTAAAGCTGCGTGGCTTTGCCGTATTCTGTGGCAGGGAAACCAAAGGGGTGGCTGTTGTGTTCATTGGCTGATGTCCGTGAACAGTCCCTCTGGTGAGGCATGCCAGCTGTGACAAGCAGAGAGCACCTTCTCTGTGCGGTGCTGCCCTCTGTTGCACCCTCTTCCTTCTCCTCCTACAGCAGGTGAAGGAGCTGCAATCCAGTGTTTAACTCTGCAAAAGAGAAGAAACAGGCTGGTCCCTTCCCTGCTTTTTCTGCAGTTCCCTGGGCTCCTGTTTCTTCATTTCCACACATTCGGTGCTCTGAGTGCTAGGGTGGGGGGAAGAGGGCTCAGAGATGGTCTGTAGGAGTTCCCCATGGAGTAAGAGTGGAGTGAGAAATGAAGGGGTAACTTTGTCCACAGCCGGTGGTCACCCTGCAATGGAAAGCAGTGAGGAGTGATGTTCTACTTGCCTGGCTGTGTGGCTGTAGATGCAATCACCCTGGGCTGTGGTTCCCCCGCTCCAAAACTAAATGCAGAAGGGAATTGATTTATTTATAAACTGCAGCTAGTCTGTGAGCAGGGGGGAATCCCAGTCTGCAACAAGAGTAGTCCTGTTGGTGCCACTGACCATGACTGCAGGATGTTACTGTGACCACACTCATGCTGGCTTCTCTGTTTTCCAAGGAGTGTATGGAGGGGAAGCCCTAACTGGAGCCATTTTTGTTTTCTTCCTAGCATCCTGCCTTCCTTATATCCCTGAGAAAGGGACAGTTGGAGCCAGTGGAGACTTGGCCCCCCTCTCTCATCTTGCTCTGGGATTAATTGGAGAGGGAAAGATGTGGTCCCCAAAGAGTGGCTGGGCTGATGCTAAATATGTAAGACTCATGCAGCTGATTGTTTTTCTTTCTGCTTGCTGGCTCATTTGCCAAGTTGCAGGTAGCTTTGAGAGAAAGAAAACTTTTGCTGAGATGAATAATAGGTTAAAGACTTTGGATTTTTGGTACTAGTTTGAATTGGGGCTAGGTTGCCTTTAGCAACTAATCCTTTACTTTGAGGAAGGTGGGTCCATGGGAATGGAACCACTGCCCCATATGTCACTGGAGCAGGTACGAATATGCAGCATGTTATTAAGGCCTGAAGAAATATAATGCCATAGTATTGCAATACAGGATACTGCAGTGACATCAGTTAGGACATGGAGAGAGGGACAGGATGTGATATCAGCTTTAAAAGAACTGTTCCTACATCTTCAGCTCCATAAACATCAACACTGTTCCAACAAACCCAAGATCACCTCTCAAATTCAACACTTCAAATGCTGAGAGTAACTGGAGATTTATTGGAGGTAGGAATTTATCAGTAAAATTCTGCTGTTTTTATAACGGCTTTTCGTGAATACACAAGTTTGGACATTTAATTTTTGATAGTTAACTAGGGTTACATGGAACTGTTATAGCATCCTCCTTTACAAGATGGAAGCTTTACAATGGAATTAATTTTTAATTAATTGTTATTCTGTCACTAATATATCAGCAGAATTATCTAGTATTGAATATCTCCAAGTCTAGCCCCTCCAGAGTCTTTCATGGTAGTTATTTCTGGTACACCTATCACTCCTGTCCATGAATATGTGAACACCGTGTTTTATTAATGGATTGATAGCTCTGCCATCACTGTAGGCTGGAGATGTACTGAGAACTACATAAGGAGAGGAGGTGCTGGCCAGTGTATTTGTGGACCTTCGGGACCAGAAGTTATAGTTGTACACCTCTGAGATGTGTTACCTCTTCAGTTGGAAAGGTTGAGAGGACTCTAAGCAGAATCAAGGTTATACCTTGCCTCCACTTCCCACAAGAGCCATTGCCCTATGGAGTAGACAAGTGTAGAATAAAGTGAGTAGGATTATTCCTGTCACTGGAGATTTTCTATAGAAAGGGGTAGGGAATCATTTATGAAGGGATAGTTTATGCCAAGCCAAACCTGCTATGAGGCAGGGCATAGGCAGAACTACCTTCCCAAGCTGTTTCCAGTCTTCTCTTGTATTACCCTTTCCCATCAGCCAATACACGTGTTAGATGTTAATAGGCTGTGACAGTATCTCATTTCAGTGCTCCTACTACCTCCTTCTGCTGGCACTGGGAAATGAGGTGCTAGTTTGGAAGCCCAAAAATGATGTTCTTTATTTAGCCCAGCAGAAAAAAAAATATTTTAAATGTTTGTGATATAAAGCTCTTTTTCTCCCTTCATTTAAGGAATTTGTTAATATTTTTATTTATGGAAACATTTAAGATTTAAAAATTTTGGTGGTTGAATTACCAAAAAACACTTTTCATTAACTATCTTGTCATTAAACTCCTTCACAGGTCCTGGAAGCCCATGGTCTGAGACCAATTACCTTGAAACCAAAAGAGGTAATAAAGTATAATGACGCCAGCTCATGAAAAACAAGCATAGTCAATCACTAGTTGCTTTATACTTAACAATTTAAGCCCAAAATGAATTAACAGTCACTTTATATCAAGCTCCAGAATGATATTAATGAAGTATTATCAGAGGTGGGATTCACCTCTCCTAGTATTACCCTACTTGTCTTGAGATGTCAGACCCAAGCTTGATGTTTAGATTGGTTCTGTGGTCAGTGGAAAGAGATGGGCATCTTCAGAAAACACTTCCATCATCCTGAAGCAGCCCTCTCAAGGTACCTATCTGCCCTTTGACCGTAACAGGATGACTGACTTGAACAAGGTATCTGACTTCTAGATCACTACAACTAGGTGAGATGAATCTCACTCCAAATATTAAAGTTCACATGGGAACACAACAGATTTGAGGGCTGTGGAGCTCTCTGATAAGGGGCCCCAGTCACTGTAGAACAGCACCAGGAGCAAGAAGGCAAATCCAGTGTCTTCTAAAGGAAAACAGAAGGCTCTGGTGGGCCTCATGTTTGTTTAGAACAAATATGAAGCTGGTTTTAACTGAAGTCAACAAATCTTTTAAACCAGTTATAACTTCAATGGTGTTTTAATTCTTCACTTTCTTATTATGATTGGGTTTTGCAACCCCCATGCTCATAACTCCTTTGGTTTAACTAATAACTTCTGAAGAAATTAATAAAAATAGCATTCCAATTCCAAAGAAGTGGAAAAAAATACAGATTTCCTTTATTTTTCTTGCTTAAGCTTGAAATAACATGAAATAAACCTATTTTGGAACTACTGGAGCTACAAGGGTGTACTGTATAATGGCTTAGTAGGGTCGTGACCATTGACAATTTATGCAGCAAACATGCCCAGTCAAGCTCTGCATTTTAGGATTTCAGGAGGATCCAGGAAGCTGAGCAAAGGTCTTTAACTCATTCATATGAGAGAGACAGGGAGTTATCGCAGTGTGTGGAATAGTTGAAATGAATTTGCTTAACATCTGCTATCTCTTTGAAGGGTCTGGCTCTCATCAATGGGACACAAATGATCACCTCGCTGGGATGTGAAGCGGTTGAAAGAGCCGGTGCTATTGCTAGACAAGCTGACATAATTGCTGCCCTTACACTTGAAGTCTTGAAGGGTACAACAAGGGCCTTTGACACTGGTGTGTATACTGGGCCTTTCCTGTCTGTTTGCTTAAAAGCCATTGACAAGAGAAGCAAAACCGAATAGTTTAACTTGCTTTACTAGATATCCACGCAGTGCGCCCACATCGAGGGCAGGCTGAAGTGGCATTTCGATTCAGGTCCCTTCTAGATTCTGACCATCATCCATCAGAAATAGCAGGTGAACAATCTTAACCTTCACCCTTTCAGGTTACGCAGGTCCGGCTACACAGTAGCCTGTATGCTTTTGTGTGCGGAATATTTGGGTTTTTTTCCTCCCTTGTTCCTTCTAGAGAGCCATAGATTCTGTGACCGAGTTCAGGATGCATACACGATGCGTTGCTGCCCTCAGGTAAAAACTGACTTTTATTTCCTTTCATAGCACTAGATAAGTGATGATGAAGTTCCCACATCAGAAATACTAGAAATACAGAAACACACAGAAATACTATGCACTGTTTGACCCCATTAGAGAAAGCGGTTATATTTTGTTTCTCCCTCACTTTGAAGTTAGTATTAGACATGTGATTCATTGATCCCATGCACCAGAAAGCATCTAACAAAGCTGTGTTCAGGCTTGAAAGAAGCCAAGTGTCACAAGCAGGAGGACGGTGCTGGTTTCTACTCTTGCAGGCTTTGTAGGGCATTTAGTCTGCATTGATGCTGACCATGAAAGGTGTTTCCAGAAGCAGCCAGAGTGATAGTTTGTTCATCTGCCTGTAGTATCTCTAACATACTGGAAGAACTCCACCCCATGAATTTTAACATGAGCAAAGCCATTAAGTCAGTGGAATTAATGAAAGTTAATTAATAAGAGTTTTTGTTTTCTGTGGGGGCTTTGTAAGGTTACTTCTCTCCCAGCAGCACTTCTGCCTGATAGTGAATAAGTATCTGATCTTCCATTTAGGGTAAACCAACCCAAGCAAATAAAAAATGACACATTCAGATTAGCCTTTTATTATCATAATAAATACAGTCTTTTGGATGTCCAGGATGGGCAGTGTCCCATTGTGATGCTCCTGATTTCAAAAGCAAATACAAGACTGTCTTCATAGGTGGATGTAGAGACTGGCATGATGGGAAGGAGAGTGCTTGCAGCTCAATCAGTGTCCTGAAGATGAAAATAGTGTAGATACTAAGCTCAGGTTCTAATGTCTTTTGTTCTAGGTCCACGGAGTTGTAAATGATACAATTGCTTTTGTGAAGGACATCATGACAACTGAAATCAATAGTGCCACGGACAACCCTGTATCTTTTTGAGGACTTTATTTCTATGTAACATTTTACTTGGCTTTTTTTATCCTTTTCTTTGATGTAATTATTTGCATAGGAGGCAAAAAAGTTGTAAGTGGCTTAAATCAATAACTACCACTGGTTGCAACAGCAACCTTTCTTCCTTGCTCCATGTCTGCATTGGTGCATCCAACTGTGTGTGTGGGCAAGAAAACCACATGTGCATGCAGTTTAGTACATGTTAAATGTTTCCTAGATGAGATTCTATACACATATTGAATATGTAGATAGATGGGATTCGGCAATTGAATGGACATAGATGGTGACTTGTCATATGAAATAACTGTTGGTGCAGCATGAGTGAAACCTGCACTGTAGAGCAAGATTTGCACTCAGGGAAGGCAGACAAAATGTGTGTGGCTTAGCACGGTAAACTCTGTGCACAGTTCTTGCATTGGGGCAATGGATTCCCCTCATCCTTATAATGATGCTATACATAACATCACACCCATTGCTGATAAGCCTTATTGCTTGTAGCCTGTCTAAGATTATATCTGCCATGGAGAGACTCTACCGAGGAACTGAGAAACTATGCTGAGATCCAAACACGTGTGTTTTTGTGCCCCTCCCCACCCCCAACTGAAGACCTAATTTTATGTTGTCTATTTGAAAAAAATAGGAGAACTGAGATTGGGTCTTAATTTTCTGAAAAGTGAACATGCAGATGTAATACAATGTGCTTGCAAATAAAAGCCTGTTAGCACAAACATTCCTTCAGTTAAGATACTCTGATTACTGACAGATATCTGTCATGTAAACTGTATTTCACTCATGTTTGTGCCTTAACTTCTCCTTAAAGATGGTGTTTGCTGAAAGAGCAGAGACCATTTCTGGAGGAAATTTTCATGGTGAATATCCTGCAAAGGTAATTAAGCAATTGAAGAAAAAAAAATTAGTTTCCGGTTTTGTTTCTTTATTTGTCAGTTGGTTTAGTGAGATCTTCTTTTATAGGCTCTAGACTATTTGGCAATTGGTGTGCATGAACTTGCTGCAATTAGTGAAAGAAGAATTGAGAGGCTCTGCAACCCCTCGCTCAGTGAACTGCCTGCATTTTTAGTCACAGAAGGAGGTCTGAACTCTGGCTTCATGATTGCACACTGCACAGCAGCTGCCCTGGGTGAGTGACTGAGCAATATCATCAAGAGAGCAAGCTGAAAAGACCAATTTATATCAAGGTAGTTGTAATTTGATAGTAGATACAAAGGGATCTCACTCTTGTTTTCTGTCTCTTCTCCATGTGCTTTGGGCTGTCTGGGTGCAAAGTTTGAGTGTTGAGTGCAGCTTCAATTATTTCAGCTCAAGATTGTTTATTCTGTCCTGATCCGTAGGCATGTTTAGTGCTCTGAGCATGCAAGTCCTTAGGCGGACTTTGGTGTGGGAATGCTTGCCTGCTTGCATCTTTATGGGATTGGCAGGTAGAGATCTGATTTACAGAGTCACCAACACAAGAGCTCTGGTTGAAATCCGTGACAAGTCTGTACCCAGGAGTCTGCAAATCAGCTCAGATAGGGCTGTAATTAACAGCAAACACTGCTGGCAGCAAGCATACGTCTGTCTGATCCACTCTGCTGATCCTAGAACGTCTGCTTGAATAGTCATGGTCTGTAAAAAGGGGATAACTCTATTCCTCACTTCTCTCTAGTATGGGGACACCACTTGCCTCAAAGCTGGGCCTGATACCCTTAGTCCTCAGTGTCTCCATTTGACGGCCAGATCTGTACATCAATATCAGACTCCACAGTACTCAGGAGACTGGAGTTCCCAGGACTGGTTATCAGCGGAGCACACTAAAAATAAGCATTTAGTACATTTTTTCCTCTAGTACTCATGACTATGGCAACAACAAGGCTGCTGGGATATTGCAGTTCATGGGCTCAGCAAAGCACGAGCCAACATAAAGACAAACATGCTGTGAGTAGAGGGTAAATTATAAGAGATGCAAACAAAGGAACAGGGATGTCAGATAAATGTGTAGATAAACATCCTGCAGAAAAAAAAAAAAAAAGTCAATGAACTAAATCAATGTAGTAAAGGAACCCTGCCCAGAGGCTGTTTTGGGAAGTGGGGCTGGAAAAGGAGCTGAAGTGCTGTCAGCTTGTTCAAAGGCTGGAAACTTTTCCTTTTGGCTGGGCAGAGTTTAGGATGGCTCCAGGCCTTAGCTGTTGCTTGGCTTCAGGTTTTGCAGCTCAAGTCTGCAATCTGGAGCAAAAGATTCTGGGGTGTTCATAGTCTTTGCTGTGGAGAACAAAAATGACAGCCCTGCCTCCTAACTGATCGCTGTGCTGACACCATGAGCCCCATGGGTTAAAACCATCTTTCCCCAGTCAAAATAGCCAGGAATTTAACTAGAAGTGAAGTCTGAACTCTTTTTTTTTTTTCTTTTTTTTTTTTTTCCCCTTTTAACAAGGTATTAGTAATTTTTTTAGGTCACTCTGACAGTTTCTAATGTGTTTGCATCCCAGCTAATGTTGTCAACTCTCAGAGTGAACAGATAAAGCTGCAAAAATTTTGCAGATGTTTTGCAGTGCCACTGGATGCATCCCTTCCTTCCTCTCCGGTAGTGCTGTGCTGCCAGAATGAACTTTTTGCAGTAGCCACGTGCAGCCTCTCTGCTTTTGCGTTCCTGAACATGCCACCTGGGCTCTGGCCCTGGACTGTGTCACTCCAGCCTATTTGCAGTTGGTGTCACCACCTCTCTGTTGCTCTTGTTGCTTTTCTGAAGCCCCTAATTTGACAAGGGCGGTACACAGCGTCCTGCTGGGCTTCAGAAAGAACAGGTCTCTGTGCAGCCAGAGCACTGTGAACTCACTTTTTCTCTTCTGAAGAGCAATTCTCAACCTTAAACTGTCATCAGGTGGTGCCTACAGCCCTTCCCACAGCCAGGTTCCCCTCTTTTTGGGTGTAGCTTGGGAGGCTTCCTCCAAGTCTTGCACCCAGCTTTCAAAGCTGGAGCGCTCCCACCCTCAGGGGTGTGCGTGCCCAGAGGAGGGATGTGGGCAGCTTCGTAGCAAGGCGAAGAGGGTGGGAGAGGATTGGTTTGGTGCTCCCACATCTTCCTGGAGCAAGTTTTGCAAGTGCCTCAGCTCCCATGAGAAGAGACCAGATGCTGACCTCTAGCTCTCCTCTTGAAACCAGGGGAGGGGTGGGATCTGTGACTGAAAATGGAGGGAATCAATGCTCTTTAGAAAGAGCTGCCTTGGAGTAACGTGCAAGACCAGGCTTGTATTTCAGTTATGCTGACGTCTCCTTTTCTTCAGTTTCTATCAGGCCTTTGACCCAGAGCAGAGACGGGGGAGGAGTGAGCAGTCTTTCTATGCATGGTTCATATTTGCATCCAAAGACTAAAATTGTTTACAGTTTTCAGAGGCAATGGTAGTTTTCAAGGTGTTTATTACAAATTGCTCAGTCCAGGTAAAGCATCAATGCATTCTTGGAAGAAGAGCGATAGTTGGATTCTCCACTGTGAACTGAGGTGGTGAACAGGCTTTTTGCTCCACATTGGCCATTGCTTCTGCTGTCTCATGCCCATTCTGTCCTACATTCATTGCACTGGACTTTTGCAGTTTCTGAGAACAAAGCCTTGTGCCACCCCTCTTCTGTGGATTCTCTCTCAACCAGTGCTGCTACAGAGGATCATGTGTCCATGGGAGGATGGGCTGCAAGAAAAGCTTTGAGAGTTATTGAACATGTGGAACAAGGTAAAATTAAAATGCTGATTTCCCAACACACCTTATATATGTAACCAGATTAAGCTATTAGTGCCATTCTTTTTAATTGTATTTTAAGAAAAATAGTTAATGCATCTGAAAGAAATATCTAAAAATATTATATTAAGTACATATTTTACAAGCATTTGGATCTCTCTAACAGAAATTAGGTATATCCAGCACCAAGTGTTTCTTGTGAAGCAAAACTACTTCCTGCAGGACACCCAGCAAAACTTTCCTCTCTTGCTTACAAGGACAGATTGCTCTCTTGCTTTTTATTTATTTATTTGGCAGATAGTGTGCTTGGAAGAGCAGTGTAATACACAACACAGAAATACTGAACTCTTGCCCACTTAAGTTTTTACATTTGAGTGCTCTGAAGATTTAGTTTTATAGAAATAAAACAACATGTTGAGAAACAATGTGTCCTAGATGCAGTTGCTTCTCCCAGTTCCTTGGATGGATGGAACTAATGCCAATAATGACCAGGTGTGAGGTGGGCAGATACAGTTCAAACTTCTCCAGACAGAAGACTGTCTTCCAAAGCTCTGTAATTTTAGTGGTGCTTTCACATGCAACCTTCATAGGCAGAACTTTCTTTTATAGCTCAGGCCCCCTTCTTCTTCTCAGTCCTAAAGAAGTTTTCGGATTTATGATGCCCATTACTTTGAGTATTCAAGATACCCTGGAAAATATTTTAATGGATTTAAGACTGTGATAACTAGGAGTTCTGGGCATACTGAAAAGTCTGTTCAGCAGGCTACCTAAAATCTGCTTGCTAAAATGCTGGATATGACCCCCAGCACCATCAATAATAACATGATCCTGCTGCTGGGCTGCCTCTCTGGGATATGTGGATCCACTGGCCCTTTCACATTACCTGAAACTATATCATATTAGCCAGAAGAAACACCAAGGATAGCTTTAAAAGGGAAACCTTGCCTTGAGCTGTACCTGCTGAAAATCCTTTTCAATGTTTTTATTTCCTAGTTCTGGCTATTGAGCTGCTTGCAGCCTGCCAGGGCATTGAATTCTTACGCCCTCTGAGAACGACAACACCATTGGAGAAGGTCTATGACCTTGTGCGCTCCGTTGTGAGGTAAGGTCAGATAAATGCAGTGGTTATCCGCATGGAGACTGGCTGCCGGCAGTGGTGGTTAATGTTTGGCCAATGTTCGCAATGTGTCTCGTTACAGGCCTTGGATGAAGGATCGTTTCATGGCCCCGGACATTGAAGCAGCTCACGGGCTGCTTGTGGAGCAGAAGGTGAGTGTTGACTTTGGCACATGCGGTAGGAGTGTCCAGAGGAGCACGCTGCTCCAGAGCATGCTGCTCTGGAAATACCCTCCATGCGCTCATGGGCTGGCCTTGCTAAAAGAGCTCCTCTGCTTGGGGTGAACCCACCGGATTTTCTGAGATTTGGTTTTCCTTAGTTTTAATGGGATAGATCTAGAAATCAATTCCTAATGTTGCCCTGTGCAGTAAGTAGCTTATGTTATTAATTCTGGCAGGGGTTTCACAGACATAGGTCCAACATTGAGCCATTTGAGGGCAGGGTCCTGTACTCCCCCCAGATCTTTAGGAAAATCAGCAGTCTCTCCAGATGGTGATCCTCATTCCTGGGGCAGTGAGTACTCCCCAGCCTTGAAGCCCTTGGACATGGTGGACCACTGGAAACAATAACGGGCTGTGAATAAGGGAATAGCAGTGGTGAAATGTGTTAACCTAGGCCCAGTGTTTGTACAGCTATGTGATCCATCCATTTTACTTGTTTGTAAAATGTAAGTAACAAAAGAATCAGAGGGAGAATCCCAGTCCATCTTCTGCAAGGCTGTTTGCCCTGCAGTCCTTACAGGAGGAGAGACAAAGGGGACGATAGAACATTTTCCTTTTCTGCCTTAAATCTCAGCCATCATCCCTTTTTGTTTGTCCATGCTAGCTCCCATTTTGCTTCCCTGTCCCCTTCATGACCAAGTGATTTTTTTAGCAAGTGACAGTGATCCTCTCTCAACTGTTGCACACAGAGCATTAACCTGGTCGCAAGACAAGACACAATTTGCCTTGAATCCTTTCACCTTGTCCCCCCAGAGCTGTATCTTTTCCCATCCTCTGTCAGCTCCATCCACATGCTCTTCCCTTAACCTCACTCTGGCTGCCTCTCTGGTTCTGCTGATCACATAGGGCTTATCTACATAGGTCTGTAATTCTCACCTCCATCCCAGTAACTCTGCCGTGGGGTTTCCTGGGTGTTGATGTCTGACCTGACCTTTTGGTTTGCTTTGACTCTGCTGTTCCACTTTCTCATTTTGCAGGTGTGGGAAGTGGCCAGACCTTACATTGAAAAGTACAGGAGGGAACACATCCCTGAATCGAGACCCAATTCACCAACAGCCTTCTCCCTGGGATTGCTGGAAACAAATGCAGGTGTTGGTCATGACCATGGGCATCAGGAGGAACTTTAAGAGTTGTGATCCTCTGGTACAGAGCAGATCCTTTCCAGGACCTTGCCTAAGGGTGGCCATTCAACCAGAAATCAACTTGGTTTCTCCAAGTGACCCAAAGGACCTGACTGTCTATCTCAGGAGCACCTACAGATAGTAGAGAAATGGCTCACTACTTTCCTCACATGCAAAAGACAGCTTTGTCACGATAGTGTGGTTTTGGATGAATTTCCTGAGCTTCCCCACACATAACATTCAGACTCTGGCTGAAGCTAGTGAATGTTTTATAGAGTCACCTGTATTTGTTTTGTCAGCTCTTCACTTGTTTTCTCTTAATCTCTGACAATGATACTGAACACCTTACATTTTATAGTCTCACTTTTTTTTTTTCCTTTGGGTAACTGCTGTGGTCCCCTTCATTCTGCCACAAGCAAAAATATCTTTATACTTAATTCTCCTATCTTTTCCTCCTCCATCATATGTGAGGTACAGGTTCTTGTGTAATAACAGCATTTTTAGAGAAGGTGCTTCACCAATCAGAAATCCTCTGTGCATAAAAATGTGCTATGGAGATCATTGCTCCAGAACAAACATATTGTATTCCGGTGATGGACTACACCTAATGCAGCTTTCCAAGAGCTATGGGCTTACACCTGCAATAAATTGAGGCTTCATATACAGTTGTAGCAATCTCTTTTACCTGTCATGTGTGATGATGGAAATGTAAAGCAAAAGCTTAGTTTAGAAATAAGGATGACAGGTGGGCCAGGGGCCAGGAAAGGGGGAGGAAGAGGAGGTATAGGACAGGTGGATATGAGCTAGTTGCAAGATCTGCATGGCCATGGCTTACCGGGTATCTGCCTGGCTGCTGAGGGCCTCATGCCCACGGAGCAACTTGTGCTGTAGTGTGCTCTGTGTTACAGTACTGACCTCTGGCACAGGCTTTATTTTGCAAGGGAAGAGTCAGAACTTAGACTTCACATCATGGTGCGGTGATGATGTAAATGCTGGTTAACAACCACCAGCCTTGGCACTACTGGCCTGATAACGATGGCTTTGGAGGGGTTCAGCCTGGTCTGGAAATCTTCCCAGGTTACTGGCTACTCTGCAAGGGGTAGTCAAAGTGCTAGTGGGGGGCTACCCTCGTGTGTCTGAGACCTGCTGTGTTAAATGTGCCCTGAGGAGAGGACTTATGCCTGCGGGCACGCTGTCAGGGAGACACCTAACCTGGCCTGAACACCTGGGAACTGGGGTACCCACCCATGACACATGAACTCCCAGTTCAGCTCCTTCCTTCTGCACCTTCTGCTGATCCACAGAATCTCTGGCCTCTGTCTCTCCCTCATGTGCTGAGAAGTACCCTTTCAGCTCAAGGCTCTTTGCAGCAGGCATATCCCAATGTCCCCCTGAAGCTGTTCCATTCTGTATAAAATCAGGTATTAATTGAAATGAAGTGTGAGAACAAACAGCCAGGCTTAATATCTTGCAGGGTCAATCATTTGCCTTCAGCCTCATCTTATGGCTAAACTGTTCCCACCCGACCACGCTGTTATCTGTGCCCTGCTCCCAAACACTGCGGGAGCCAGCATGCTAAACATCATGACCAAATTGAGCCACATTGAACACAAGGAAACAAAATCTTCCTACATTTCAGCATGGTGTGCCTCTCCTGGCAACCACACAAGCCACAGTGGTGATGGAGCTGCAAACTGCGCAATGGCAGGACCACCTGGCCAGCCCTCAGGAACCACTTAAGCCAGTGCCACCACTGAAGTTATAACCACATCCTCTAACTGCAAACCTGCCACTAATTACATCCCTGGGGATTGCATTCAGCCAAGCTGGTCAGGCAAGGATGTGGTTTGCTGTTCCCATCAGAGGCCGTGCACGAGAGCAGAATCTCTCCTTCACGTCAGTAGTTTCAGGCCATGAATGCCTATTCCTGTCCAGCAAGAGAATACTTGAGGTTTTCCTTATGCAGTCTTCTGGCCCTCAAATGCCTTAGGCATGTCAGAGAGGAGGTGCTGGGCATTGCTTCTCCCCTCACCTCTGCTTCTGGCTGCCTGGGACCCAGGCACTGCCAGCACACGCTGCAGCATGGTGGCCTTGGCTTCGTACTGCACCTATGCTATATGCCCAGAGGCACTGTGCTGGCCGCATCCTGTATTTCATAAATGCCTGTGCTCATACCTTGATAGCTTTCCCCAACTGCCTGCATAAATGTTATTTATGCAATTTGTCTTGGGCAGAAAGGACTGTGTGATTGCATACTTCAGATGTTCTTCCAAGCTCTATTAAAAAAACACAAGGTCTGCACCCACATCTGGTGCAACATCTGCTTGCGGGAAAACAAGTCTAGTGTCAGAAATGGCATTAAATTGTTTTGAGAACTGATTTAGTTGGCTAGCCTGGCTCAAATAAAGTATGAACAAAGATACTCTATGGAGTGGCTTACATATTTTGGATGTTAACAGATGTGCCCAAGGCTCAGGGAGACCAAAAGGTCTTGATAAAGCTCATACATGTTTGTGATGGCTTTCAAATATCTGTTAAGCAGAATGACTGTTGTCTAGTTCACTAAAGAGCTCTGCTCTGTCCTACAGATTAGGTCACCTGCTCATATCAATAATTATTTTTATCCTAAGTTCTTCAGGCTGTTAGGTGTAGTTTTATTACTTCATCTTAAGAAAGTTAAGCCCACCTGTTTCTGTAGCCACCATCCCTTTGAAAAGTTGGAGCAAAGCCTCAGTCAGTGTGCATTCAGAGACACTCCTTACTCCAGACCCTCTGCTTAAATGCCTCGGCACCTTGAAATCTAGAGCTGTACCATCCTTTTTTTCTACATACCACATCCCCAAATGATGGTACAAGCCCCAGAAAAAAAAAGCAGTAGCTGAAAGAGAGATTTAAAAAAAAAACAGGACTGTAAGTTTTGCCATTGTTCTGAGTAGGAGTCATCAAACTCAGACTCAGCTTGTCATCAGAAGCACATTCAAACTTCCATGAACAAATATGTCTCATGGTATTTCAGATTCAGCCTAGAATAAATGAAATCAGGTCTTTTTGGAACATCTGTATGACACTGCATGTGATCCTCTTTTAAATTTTAAGGTAAGTGAAATTTTGAGAGGTTGTCGGTACTCACCAGACCTCACTGGGCTAGGTGCCTCTAAGAGTAAACAGTGAGGTTTTGGCATCACTAATTTCCAACGGCAGGCCTGATTCAACCTCTGACTTAGGGTGCTCACTAACTTCCAGCAGCCCAGTGAGTGGTGTACCTGATCGCATTTTCCTCTCCTTTTCCTTGTGCCTCTGCCACCCCAAAGGAGCTGTGAGATCCTCAGCAAGGCAAGATGTTGCAGATCTGCTGATAAGCAGCACCTTGCTGGGCTCCCAGCTGCTGGCTCCCACTGAGTTTCAGGTCTGCAGAAACCAAGAGACTTGGTATTTCGTAGAGGTAAGATACTGTGCCTCCTACCATGACTGGGGTTCCTGGTATGTGCTGAGTTTGAGCCTGAGCAGACACAGGAGTTATGAGCGTTTCCTTGGGATGCTGGGACCTCCCAGCACCACACGGGCCATTCCAAATGCGCCTGCCTGAGCCCCTGGCCCTCCCTCACAGGTTACTTAGTATCACTCTTCCCAATAAATCTTACCTGGATCCAAACTTCTTCATTCATTGATGGGGTTATTTTAAAATACAAGAATTTTATTGATTAAAATTGTATAGGAAACCATTTTTGGAAACTGTCTTATTTCAAATGGATACAGTTAGAAATTATTTTAATGCGGCAGAGAGAAGGACAATGGACATGAAGATGCACCAGATGGGTACTGCTTGGTAAAGTTTATTTGAATAAGAGGGCTGGTAAGGTGAGCAGGCAAGCAACTTAGCAGTAAATACAAATCTGATTTGTCTGTTGCTTTCAGATATTCCCTGCTAATTTGATTATAGTAGCTTGCTAAATTAGTGTCTTTTCTCAGTAACTGCTCGTTATTCCACACCTCTCATTTTGATAGACGACTTTTCCTTTAACTATAACATAGTCAATCAATGCTTCATGTCCCCCAAACTGGTAAATCAAGTGCTCCCACCTAAAAAGACAACAAGATGTTTAAGAATATCCAGACCAGCATGACAGCAGGTCACATACCCAGTATACCTGGCAATTACAAAAGATTTGCTTGAACCATCGGAAAACACTATTCCATGTCTATATGTTGATCTCTTGTTGCATGGATACAGTGAGTTAGTGTACAAATCAGTAGAAAATTCCTTCTACAAAATAAGCAAGTATTATCTTTAGGGAATTTGTAGTTAGGCATAGATTATTTGTAATATGAGCCCCAAAAGTTTTAGGCTTTATTTTCCACTGGAGTGATTAAGGTGAATGAAAGTGGGTCTAAAATGCTAGCAGTGTCCCTTTTTTCAGATTAAAATAACTTCTAAAGCATGAGGCATTCACTAACCTCTCCACTACCCACAGTATGATGAAAAACAAAGTCCCTTTTGTTAAATCACATTTCAAACAACAATGGAAGAACAAACCTTGATGAATTTATGATAACAAGATCCCCCTGCTTGCCAGTCTCTATGGAGCCGTGAGTGTCCGATTTTCCCAGAGCATAAGCTGCATTAATGGTGGCAGCTGCTAGTGCTTCATTCATTGACATCTTCATGTTTACACAGGCCAGATGCATCACCATAGGCTAGTAGGCAAGGTAAGTGGAAAATGGGAGTTACCAGTAACACAAATAAAGCTGTCCGTGCCTCAAATCCCTAAGCACTCTCCCTCCTTGTGCAACAGAAGGAGTTGTCCTGTCTGATATAAATCTTGCCAATTACAAAGTGAGAACTCTAAAAATCAGAAACTTTGAAAGCCTTCTTTATAAGCCTTTTGGTGCATATGTGGAATAGAAGCCCTTCTGGTTTCAAGAGTTTCTGGCAAAAACTACCAACCCACATAAATAAACATGAGCAATTGTCTAAGCCGGGCATACAGATCTCTCTGCAGATGCGCTGATCACTTTAAGTGTGCAATACCTACGCACAAGTTGTACTGGTAAGAGATTTTATAATTTTATGTTGTTGTAAGTATAAGGAATAGCTTACCATTGAAAAACAGTACGCGTTAGGATTAAAGTCACTGCCAAGAGCAACTATAACTCCTTCTTCTAACATTTTTCTAGCTCGAGGTTGCTTCAGTCTAGTGAGAAAAAGACACTTGTCAGTACAATTCACTTAGTTATTACATGATGAACTGCAAGAGCAGAAGTCATCACCCGGTTTGGCTACATTCATACCTTCAGTTACACTAACTCTTTTGGAGGCAAAAGGCCAAATTCTCCTCTTGGCTCTGTACCTATCAATCATCCTATGGACAGTGTAAATGGGAACTGTGATCAACTGCTTTTGCAGCAACAGTGTGTGGCAGCAGCCAGTATCAAGCATCAGGCTCCAGGCCACTGAAATTCTGGTATTTATCCAGACCTCAGACACTTAAGGATTTACAAGGTGAAAATCTTCATTTCTCAAAAAAAGTAATTTTCTAGTCATTATAGCTTCAAAGACAGGCTTCCAAAGATGAGCAATGCAATAGTCCCTTCCCAATTCTGTTGGCAATTCAAAATGGTAAGTTGAGGCTGTGAATTTAATTTGTATACATTAGAGGATTTTCTCACTTAGCAATGTTAATGCAAAAGATATCTTCAATAACTTCAATATCTGGAATAGCCATTTCAAAATTGTTTGGCCACTGGATTAATCCGGGTAGGTGTTTGCAAAGGTGGGCACTAGGAAATACACTCCTCTAAGAAGAGTTAGCCATAATTGCTGTAAAGCCAATAGCGCCAAACATCGTGTCCAAAAATAAACCAGTGTAACAATGAAAATGAAACATTAGAGCAACTGCTGCTCAAAAAGGAGTATTAAAAGCACAGCAGTTACCAGAAAAGAACAGTAAATGCGATTTTGATGAAGTGCTTACATTTGGTATAAAGCAATCCTCTCTCTGTAGAGGCCTCTTAGCAGATTTATGATAAAATATCACCTGTTTATGCACAACACAATGTTCCAGGAGTTAACTGTGTTTAAAAAGATTTATCTGAAGAGCCGTTCTCCATCCTCAGGTGTCCTTCCAGCCTCTGCATCCCCTGCTGTGCTCTGCAGCCGGACTCCTTCAGAGCACTGCAGGCAACAGTCAGCAAGGGCCAAAATAGGAGTCTGCTTAACATTAAGCAACCCTCCAGCTGCATGCGCTGGCCCACGTCTGGCCATCAGGGGAAGCCCTGGCCACTACTGCTTTCTAAAAACCAGGAGACAGTATAGGGGCAAGAACCTCTCAAGGTCTGAGCTCTCACCATTAGCACTGAAGGAGCTGAGGGAGCAAAGGATGTATCACGTTGCCTCACGGCAACTTCGTCTTCTATGCATTGCACTGCTTTTGGTCTCCTGATGCTCTTTTAACCAGTGTCTCTAACATGGCTTTTTCATTTTTAGAGTGTACTAGACTGGGAGGCCTGTGTTCAATAAACAGTGCACCAGATGCTGGGACAAATGAGGCCTCATTTCCCACAGCTTGTTATTTTCCCCATCTTAGGCTTATCCTGGGGCTATAAACTTTACACAGTGTGAAGTCTCTAGAGTAACACGAGTTTCAGCTGCAGCCTTTTCCACAGGTGGCTGTATCTCTGTTGTCTCCTCTACCTCCCTGTCTGGGATCAGTTTGCAGGACCACAGGTCCTCCCTGAGATCTGTACTCTCATGGTGTGTGTAGTTGCAATCGGCCAGTGGTTCAAAAGCACTGGTGCAGGACACAGACAGACAACCACAAGTGGAAACACAAGCATGGACATAAACGTGAACACCACACGTGTGGCAATGGCACAAGCCCCGATGCCTCAGAAAGCGGACTGCTGAACATAAACCAAAATTAGCTCAAGCATCTTCTCTTACAGGAGGGAAGGTATTACTGGGTCACGGTCCTCATCATCTAGTTGGCATATTTTTGGCATTAGGGGTAAGCAGGTGATCCATCTATCCTTATCTCAAACATCTGGAAAATAGTGTTCTTAAGGTGATTCTCCTCAGTGTTGCCTGGGTAAATTCAGATGAGATTTAAAAAATGCTACCCACAGTCTTTCAGCATTTTAGATAACGAAGGGATTCATTTCCCAGCAAAACCTTCTGCAAAAGAGCAAATATATATATTGCAGATACAATTTGCCCTAAAAGAAGCCAATTCAGCTTTCAAAGGCCAAATGGATTAAAGGAAATCAGTCTAGTTTTCTTCTTAAATGAATGCCCAATTATCACCTTAGCCTGTCATAAGGGCTAAATTCCACTGATGACTGAACCACTCAAAATCTACTATGAGACTTTTCAGAAATAGGGTATTGCTTCATTTTTGAGGATCTCAACCAAAAGCAAGGCAGGAGTAGGCTCATTCAGCTCTTTGTATTAGTGACTGTCTTCATCAACCCAGCCTGATCCTCAAGGCATAGATACAAGCTTACGCTTTTACTTTAAAAGACCCTAAGTAAAACCTAATGGTTTTACTGTTGCAAAAGTTTTCCTCCAATATAGTGACCTTACCTTAGCATGTAGGCAGTTGTTGGTAAAAGGACAGCAGCACACTTAGCTCTTGCCATTGCCGTGATACCTTCATCACTAACTTCTTCCAGGTGGCTGATAGCCCGGGCTCCTAGTTCAGCTCCAAGCTAAGCAAATTTTCAAGAAAATTACTCACTGTTCTCGATAAATTCAGTAAAGCGGTGTCGTTATCAAATGACCGGAGGAGGAAGCAATTCACTATTAATATGAAATTAACTAAAAGAAAAAAGGATAACACAGTCTTGAAAGAACAAACCAAATGCAGAGACAAAATATTTGCTAATTTACTGCAGGAAAAGTTGATCACAAAAAGGTATCAACCATCCACTGAGTGGAAGCACACCTTCAGTGGTGTTTTCAACGGACTAACATGCAAACTATGGGACAGCTACGGATAAAACCATTATCCACTTCTGTTCACAAAGTATCCAGCAGAAAAGAGTTTACAAAACTGACACTGGTTGCAGAACTAGTAGGAGAACTGCTGCCTTCAATGGTGAAGCACCAAAACCACTTTTACGATCAATCAACTTTTTTGTTTGTTTTGGGTTTTTTTGTTTGTTTTTTCTACTACAGCAAAAAATAACTTGAGCAGACCCCACAGTAAGGAAGCAAAGTCTAAATGATGGTGAAACATGGTCTCAGAGTGACTTTCTTTATCAAGATATTTGGGAGTCTATTCTTGACTAAACCACCCCTCTGAGCGTGCTCACTGCATGCCTGACTTGCTGCTGCTAACAGAACATTTAAGGGAAAAAAAATTTCAAGTTGCGTAGAAACCATTTTTTTGTCATTCTTGGGTTCACAGATATTCACCTCCCCATCTGTATCCCATGTGGAAGATAAGCAAAGTCAATATTTGATTAGGCAGTGCGTGTTAGTCCCAGAGGTCAAGGCTTCCTCCCATGTCCTTAACTCCAGAGCCACACAAGGGCTGCACTTTCTATCGTCTGACAGAAATATAGAAATATATGTCTATGAATGGTTTATTTTATAAAGCCTTAGAAAAGAAAACCTTGGGTTTGAAAACTGCAATTCTTTCAAAGATTCAGCTCTCACAGAAGCAAAGCAAAAAGCAAAAATGCCTTAACGGAACATTAAGAAAGACGTACCTCAGCAGATTTCATCGGATGGAGTTCATCACCATGGAAGTTAATCTGTAACCCTATATCTTTTCCAGCTTGAAGAATTCTTCTAGTAGAATCCAGATCAAAGACTCCCTTCTCACAGAACACATCTATATTGTTAACATGTATTTCACCACTTAGTTGGAGTTCTTTCAGTTTAGGGAGATGGTTACTGATAATGTCATCTGTTGCTTCGGTAGCAGTTTTCCCCCTAATGAAAAGAAAATGTTATAAACCCGTAAGAATAACATCCTTGAAGTCTGGAAAACACTCAAATTGTACATGCAATTACTAGATTATTTGGAAAATTATGCAAATACAAATCACTCAAAAAACCTTCAGATTTAAAAATTTAAAACTACTGCAATTCATTTACTCTCAAAACCTAATTATTTTCCATTCAAAGAAAATCAGATTGTATTACTAGAGATTTTTTAAAAGGTTACCTTCTTTGATGCTCACCAAGATATGGGAATTTTGAAATTATTTCTTCTGCTTTCCTATTCATATATTCTGACCTACTTACACTGTATTCTAAAACTAATTTAAAATAAGAAAATTATTATTTAAATATTTTTAAATGTATTCATGCAATATTTTTATGTGAGTATCAAAGCTCAAAGGGGATGTGCAGCACAAATAATTATTTTAAATTTATCTCTCCTCCTCTCATATCATGCAGAATGATGGCTAGATAACTCTTTCTAAATCAGAGGGGCCTCCCAAGGTTCGATTTGCCAAAGTCAGAACCATTTAAGAACCCCCTGTTACACAAAGATAACCCAGGAGAGATCAGTAAATGCCTTTTGAAGAGTGAACAATCCCAAAATATGCAGCTGAGTTAGTATTTTGCAATTTTAAGATCTAAGGATAAGTGACATACTGCAGCTTGATGTCTGTGACACCTCAATCCTCATTTCGGGCACTGTAAGGCACGCATAGACCAGCATCATACGAGTGCCACATGCGGGTGAGTTGGGAGCTTTACAGTCGCAGTAAATTCAATAAATTGGATTCTGCTCTGATTTACAAACAGGTTGTGCAGTTACAAAGCAGAGCAAAACCCAGCTTATGGCCCTTCTTTTGTTCAGCTCTCACTGAAGCAGTCACTGGGGTGGCTCAGGCTTTTGCCAGGCCAAGCCTTCTCCCTTTTCTTCTTTTACTCAGAAGCCTTTGGAGGAATTTGGACTGAAAGATTAGGATCAGAGCCAAGACAAAACAGAGGGAAGCATTAAGTCTTGGTTTCACTTTTTGGGGGACATAATGCCGAAGAATGCAAAACTGCTGTTGTTTTAATGCACGGGACTTCTGCTCAGGAAATCACTTTGAAAATGTCTTCCTAAAGATGAAAAGGGCCCAGTGAACCCTTGCCAATAAAAAAAAAGCCCAACCCAAACCAAATTAGAATCAGACATCCCCAAAATCATGAACTTGATTCAAAATGATGACTAGAAGGATAACAGATCACTTATTTCTTTGTCACCTTGCTGTGTGCTTTTTAGGTTCACTTCCTAAAGAACTGGAGATACTCCGAGCCTGCAAGTTCCAAGGCTGGAAACATTTTTAAAAGCAATGGAGAGCAACAAGGATCACTATAAACAGAGCAGCCTTATTTTTCTCTAGGATGGCTCAGACTAAAGTAACCTGCACTGTTTGGTGGATACTTAGAATTATAGAATCATTAAGGTTGGA
>NW_010104326.1:15016-31546 GCF_000699245.1 Pterocles gutturalis | reverse complement strand
CCTGCGCTAGGATTCGCTTCCCCCTATCATTCAGTAGTCTTCGTTATTCTAGCCATCAAGGTAATGTCTACTGCACCTGCTCAGCATAGAACTGAGCAATAAATAAAATCTTATTCACACATGAGCTGAAATGAAGGGCTCCTTCTTGCTTACACTGAAGGCCGTCAAACCTCTCACTGATTGAAATGAAGAGGAGGTCAGGCACAGACTGGGCATTGTAAATAACTTTCTTTTTGTTCAGTCCTAAATGGAATCCACTTACGAGTCTGATGAAAAATAGATACGTGGCCATATACATACAGTTTAACATCTGTGTGCTTGCTGTGAAATTAAGTAATCCTGTTGTTATCATGCAGCATTTTTAATGTATGAAACGAGAAAAAAATATTCAGTGCTTAAGGTGCTCCTAAAATCTGAAACTATCTCACAAAATGTTAATGTTATTTCTTTGTGATGTCCAGCTCTGATATAAACTTTAAGTGCCTCAGTGTTGATCTGGCTAAAATTACCAGGGTTCGTTTGCATTTTGAAGTTGTGAGCCTGAAGAGTTTTGCCAGACATCTCTTGGGAATCAATATCTCTTTTATAATTTCCAGAACTTCCTGTTTGGGGGGTTTCTGAACTAAGTCCACAGAGGAAATAGTCATGATTTAAAGATGTCAGCACCGCAAGTGCCACATGGAATGTGGAAGTCTAGAGAATTTCAGCAATGAAATGTGATGGGCATAAAAGTTAAAAAAAATATTTTGTAGGCCTAAAAAAAAAAAAAAAATCATGGATCTGTTTTTATTTTTCATTATTAAAAAACATTCTTACCCTAACTGATCCTTCCTTAACTAGCTTTAAAGACATCTCCTGTGATTGTCACATTTATATAATAGACTGTTTTTGCAAACTTCGAATGTTTATACTATTCCTGAGACTAAAGTAGGGAGAATTTTATTCTACTTTACGAGAAAGAGAACTGTAGAATAAAATAGTCCCACTGCCTTTACCGTGGTAATTAACAGCATCTAAAATTTTCATAGAGGTAAAAGCCTCCCTTTAAAATACTTGCCTGTCCCTTGTTTCAACAGTAGCCCGAAAAAAATCCCTGAAGGTCAGCAGAGTGAGAGGCAGGGATAATATTCTCCCTGTACTCTACTGAGGACAAAAATCCCAGCTCCTAGCAACCTTCGGACTGTCCTGCAGTATTAGCAATAATGGAAGAGAGTCTTATGTACATACACATTAGAATATGTACAGTTGTCTCATGTTACATTTTTATATACGTTATAAATTGTGAAGCTATTATTTTATTTTATATTATTGGACAGCAAAAAACTTTTGTGTATTGGAGTTCTTATACTAATGAATGTAATGTCCAGCAAAAGGCAGAACACTGTATTATAGTTCATATCTTCTTTATGTGCCTAAAACTCATGAGATCCTTTTTATTCGTATATTGATAAGGGTATGATTTTTCCAGTTAAAGTAATAATGAAATCTTATAAAGCATTTGGTAACAATGGAAAATTTTCACTGTGATTGGTCTAATAAACCTATGCCAACAGCTCCCTCTATGTACCATAAAAAGGATGCTAGCAAATACATTGCCCAGGCTAAGTATTTCTCCTCCAGAGAAACATATTATTAGGGAAAAAGAATAATTTCTGTGTCATTTAATCCATCTACATTGAAGATTAGGAAAGTTTCAATAAAAAGCATCAATTGGTGTTATATGCATAATTATAGTGATGCATTTTCCTGTTTAAAATATCCTTGATTATTTACTGTATGACTCTGACTGACTCACTCAATTCCTTTCTTAATCCCATTTTACATCCATAGATTATTGTAATGTAGATAGTTCTCTGAGTACACAAAATGGAACAATGCAATAAAAAGACAGGAACTAATGGTATCTACGTAAAGCTGGGAAAGGGAAGACGAGAGAACATCGTGGATTATCTCTAATGAGAGCTGTAAATCTGCTTGAAAAAGAGTGATACGCTATTGAAAGAAGAGCAGCATCGTCTACTGGGGAAGGCTCTAGTGAAGAAAAAAAGAGGTTTTGTTCCTCTAACTTGTTGCTTCTCTTCCATGTGACAGCAGATGCGTCCCCTCATCTCCCTGCCTTTTGCCTCCCTTCCTCCCTTCTCTGTTTAACTCGTGAAATGTCAAGGTGAGTTTGATCTGTCATCGTGGGCTGAAACGCATCCGTCACCATGGGCTATGTCGGTTAAACATAATTTAACTGGTTACAGTGCGTCGGATGAACTGAGATAATATCTGCACAGGACTGTAAAAAAAAGAAAAATGCAATTTTTTTTCAACCTATTTCGTAGCAAGTTACACAGGGTTACATTAACTTGCATTTTCCATAGGCTGAAGCATGACTGCAGTCCCTGGTACTCAGATGACACACAGGTAAGCTGTTAAACTGCAGACGTTTGACTGCGACTCTAACCATGGGTGGTGCCTGCAGCATCCGCCACAAATTTGTCTTGATAGATGCGTTTTGCCACCAGCTTCCTAAAACTAACAGCAGAATTAGTGAGTGCTCTTAGATGTGAATTCAGATCAATTCCACTAAGTATTTTTAACTTAATTAAAGGAGAGTGATCTGCTTACGAATCGGGGAGAAGATAAATAAAACTGCACACACAGAAAACAAGCAACACCTGTTTTGTTTTGTTTTGTTTTGTTTTGTTTTTTTTTAACACTTTTTTTTTTTTTTTTTTAAATCTGTAGATTCACAGTTACTTATTGAGTATATCTGCTTGCCAGAGAATTTATCAAGTACATTAAGGAGTCAGAACATGGCATAATCACCATGTGGAAGTTTATTTGGCAGAGTGAGTCAGACGTACACACCACTATTATTCCGCTGAAGTTTAAAATTAAACCTCATTTTGTGGGAAGGGAAAGGAAAGGGAAGGGTAGGGAAGGGAAGGGAAGGGAAGGGTAGGCAAGGCAAGGCAAATTAGTCTCATTCTGTATATTCTGTATTTCTGAAACTGTGTTTTAGAAATTTCATATAGGATTCAACCAGGGAAATATGTATGTGATTATATTCACATATGAGCACAGAAAGCTCCTCGGTATGCATGTACTTGGAGGGGGGGAAAAGGAAACGAGCCAAAGCTCAGGAAGCCTTTCAGAACTGCTGTTCCCACCTTTGCTGTTTCCTTCTCAATGTGTGTGCTCTTCCTATGCGGTTTTCCTGTTCTCTGATTCATAAACAAAGCAGCATCAGAGATGTCCCTGTTAGGCCATCCCCTCCTCTCCTCCCCAAGGGTTGCAGGATACAAAGCTGTTTCTCTCTGTAATAGTTATGCCTTTTAATTTACTGGCACCTAGATGCTACACTGGAAATTTTTTTTTTCCTGTCCTAGTACTGTATATCCATCTGCCTCAGAAAACTTGCAGTTGAATCGGTAGAGTCAAAGAGGAAACAAAGCATTCAAGTCCCAATAACTGAGGGACTTGGGTCTAGACCACCACAACATCTTCTGTCAGGTGCCCCTTCATTGAGAGACAAGACTATGGCAGTTTTCACTTCAGCCAAACTTCTGTCCTCCAAAGCCTTCCATCCCATCTGTCCAGCCCACACCTCCAATTTGGCTCTTTTCTAATCCCTTGCTGTCTCCTCTTCTCTTCAAACCCATGCCCCCTGTGTCACACACTCCCCCAAAATGCCATCTATGTGGTTCTTTTCAGGCCACTAATGTAAAGCTGTTGGATAGCCCCTTATTTACTCGCTTCGGAGCTGCACTTACAGGTCCCACCGCCTGAAACACTGCAATCAAGCTGACAACACAACCAATCAAGGTCTGACCTGCAGCCGTTTCCTAGGAAACTCAAGCCACTGCCACAGAAACAGACTGTACACTGTGGAAGGAAACATATATTTTGGGTGAAGAAAAAAAAAAAAGAAAAAAAAAAAAAGAAGCATTTTAGATTTTTTTTCCAGTACTTCTGAGTTATTACAAAACACTCCTAAAATAATAGTAATGAAAAATACTCTTGTTAAGATAGACTGAGTGATGATGGTCATGTAAGTACTTCAAGCCATGCGGAGAGCCACCGTGAAAGACCATGAGCCAGGGATGCTTGAGTGCTTCTTCCTGCTTTGCTATTGAGTCATTTCAGAATCCCTGCCAAGTCATTGCAAAAAGATTTCCAAGTCATTAAGACCATAGTTCCACTGAACAACAAGTTCAGATCAAAACAGTTTGAGTACCTGAAGAAGAAAACTTGGAAGAAAGCAACAAGATTATCATGATCGTACTGGAAACCCTGAGAAAATTACCAACAGGCAAGGTCACCTCTCTTACTTGAGGAAACAGCACCACCAGATTTTACTCCAATGAGCCTGCTTAGCAGGGGTATTTATCATTTAGAAAAGTTTTATGCATTTTTTCTCCTTGGTGGAACACTTTATTATACGCTGCAATTTGTAATTTCCTTGTAACTCAAGTCAATTCACATTTAGTTGTGGAACAATGTCCAGCTGCTTGAACACAGGGTGCATAAGGGAATAACAGTATTTTTTGTAAAACGGCTGATGTATGTAACCAAAATAGTGTGCTCTAAACTGGGACCTTTCAGTTTTAATGAGATTGTCAGAATAGAATAAGGAAAAGGCCTCAGGAAGTTTTTTCAACAAAGTGTAGACAACGAACATGATGAGAGACTTCTAGACTGCTTTTACTGTCCTAGGTAGAGCCACTTCCAGGATGTGATTAATTTAATCTTAAAGTAGACTCCAAATAAATGGTGCTCTAAGAACAGTTCTTCTGAGGCCCTGGGCAACTGCCTTTGATTTGCACTCAGAAAAAACTCAGAAACTAATATGAAGAGACAGAGTTGGGCACTGGGGGCAAAGCTGACTACAGCAAGCAGTATTCAGACCAGCCAGTATTCGGACAACATCACAGCTCTGAAAGGGGATGGAAATGGTTGTTTTCCCAATAAAATATTTTTCTTGGGTTTCCCAATTTCTCAGTCAGGCTACTCACACTCTAATGCTAATAAGAAGCTAGTTTTAACAAGAATGTTCCCAAGTTACTGATAGGGTTCTTCCTAAGAATCTGAATGTGCCTGTTGCTTTTTATAGTGGCTATGAGATATGTCGAATGGATCTAGGGAAATAAGACAAAATATTTAGCTTTTAGTCATCTACTCACTTACATGTTGCATGTCTTAATGCAAAGCCTTCAAGGCTCCTGCCACCCTTCCTCTAGCCACAGATCGTCCTCAGTCTCCAAGCCTACTTTCCTCTTTTTTTTTTCTCTTTCTTTCTCAACTGTCTTTACTCTTTTTGGCTTTTTTTTTTTTTTTTAATGGGACACTATGCCTTTATTTTTATTCATGGTGTCAACAGTACACCATCATACATTACTCTGTCTCAAATGGGAGACACTTTATGCTGTGGATTTTATGCAATGAAAGCTCATTATTCTCCTTACACACAGTATGAAATGACTTAGAATATAATCTCTCTATGCCCATAATTTGAAGTCAAGCATGTTGTTCAGACAGAACCAAAGGCAGTGTGTTTGTGGTCCCTAGTGGTTGAGGAATGAGGAGGAATTCAACTGCATTGTAATTAGTGTAATCAACACATTATGGATTCTCTTTTTAATCAAGAAACAGACACAAGTTGTTTTATGGACTGGAAACAGTTCAAATTCCAGTTGTGTTAAATTTTGCAGTACCCATTTAAGCACGGCTCTCTATGTGCTGCTCAGCTGTGTTTTCTCATTTTGCATGTATCATTTTTAGTAAATGATTTATAGTGTCCATTTATAATGTCCATTTATAATGTCCATTGCCTTTCCCCATCTAGACACCTAAAACAATGTCTCTCTGGCTATCACTTAACAGTTAATAATTAAAAGTTAGGTGTTAGATGCTTACTGTTGGTTACCCAGGATCACCAATGCGTCTTGCAGGACTCAGGACTGCTTCCAACTGGTCTGGCAGGAAAGAACAGTTATAAAGGTACAGCACAAGCTTGAACAGACTTGTATGTTACTAGGCCATCCTAAGAGGCTTCATTGATGGTTCTATCTTTGCTATCTTCCTGGCATACAAGGAACACAAGGACGGTATGCTGAACTTCCAGTGGTTCCTGACTCTTAACACCCCACAAGACCTCGAAGAGGTCTGTTTTAAATAGTAGTATTATTAGCTGGTGTCTGAAAGAGAAGTGAGACCTTAAGTTCATTTTTGTGTCTGGGAAGGTGAAAGCTGAGGTTGAGTTTCGTCTTTCTCCCAAGATTTCTCCCATTAATACTTATAAGATGTCTAAAAAAAAATGATGTTGCTATGTACAATGTAATTTAGGTGCAAGTATTTATCACCCAACCTTTGTGGCTGTCAACACTAAGTAGATACCATAGACCTGGTTATTTTCAAGGTCTCTGGGCTACAGACCTGTCGTGACTGTATCGGAATGGCATTTGGACACTCAGCCATGCTATTCATCAGCTCCTCAGCAGCATCACAGCAAACAGGACAATAGCGAATTGAGGCTGACAGGGCTGGGGGGGCTCACACAAAACCAGCAGTGGTTGTAACTGCTTTATTTTTAAAGGCAGACAGAAAAACAAGGCATTGCACTTTTTTTTTTTTTTTTCATTGTATTCTGAGTGTGAAAACATTCCATGCCTCCGATTAGAAAGGAATGTAAAAAGTGCAGGGTCAAAGAAGATGCAAAAAAGAGCAGGTCTCTGTGTACTAATTCTGGTATTTATCTGGGAGAATTCCTGAATTTTTGTCATTCCCTTTGATAATCAATCGGTAGAGCCCCTGGATTAAAATCAAAGCAGTGTGGGAGCAGAGAGTTCCAATCAGAACTCCCCATTTCTATGTGACTATGTCACAAATTCATGGTGCTCGTTCACCCCCCTACAACTCCCACCCTTCCGTCCCACATCTTACTTTCCTCTCCTCAACACAGTTGCAGACTTAAGAGAAGGAGTAAGGAGTCATCTCAGCTAGCTCATTCTCTTAGTGCTCTATCAAATATGGGAGTGGTTGGGGAATATAATCTTCTGCCCCTTTTAGGAACAGTATTTAATCAGGAGACAAATTGATATATAAAAGACATATATGACTGAGTCTTTCTTCTCCAGCTGCATTGTAAGAAGCATCTATTCCAGACTGAATTCCAGGTTCATGGAACGTCTTCTCTGATGACCTGAGATGTTTCTGCTGCACATAGAGCTAAAGTTCAAATGCAATCTATGTATGCAATATTTTTAGATTAACTGGCTCTACCTAGCTCCTTATTTGACACCTTCTTTCTGAGGTATGTGGCTCTTACCCAGCATTAAACAAGGCACTCAAGTGTGTACTTTTGATTTTGGATTTTATTTTTGAATCTGGATCCCTTAAAGTGAGTCAGTACAGACTGCATACTTTGTTGGACCCACCCCTTCATTTATCAGGAGCTGTTAACTGTACAGGAAGGACAATTATAATTTTCCAAACCTGCAAAAATTATGAAGATAGTTATATTAAAGAGACACAACTACTCAGAGTCTAAGGTGACAAATAAGACTGCATGGAAAGTAATTTTTTTCTGTCTTGCTAAAAATGTGGAGAATTCAAAAGCGTGTCTGCTCTGCACTGAAATGAAAACAGGAGAGAGATCTGTCCCACATCAATCAGGTCAGGGCACTCGACAAAGTTGAGCTCTCCTGTTACGCCCATAGTCTGAGCCAGTCAGAAACAGATCTTCCACTTTATTCACCCGTAAAAGTTCCCTCATTGTGCATATTAACTACTTCACAGTGAGTCTCTTCCCAGTCTACCGTAGACCTGAGATATATTTCCTGTGGAGATTGCTTTGAATACTTCTGAAAGAAGCTGGGTTGTGCACAGCAGATTTTTAATGAACAGTGACTTTATTGAACAACTTGCCAATGAGCTCTAGGGATGGGAGCCTGTCCTGGTTTCAGCTGGGACAGAGTTATCTTTCTTCACAGTAGTTTGGAAGAGGCAGTGTTTGGGAGTCAAGCTGAGAAGAAGGCTGATAACATACTGATGATTATAGTTGCTGCCAGGACAGCCAAGGACTTTTTATTTTCTCATGCTTTGCCAGTGTGTGCAGGTGCAGGAGAAGCTAGGAGGGAGCACAGCCCACAATTACTAGCTTAGGATTTTACCTTAAGCTTAGGGTCGAGACCCAAATTGGCCAATGGTCTATTCCATACAATGCACGTCATGCCCAGTATAGAGACAAGGAGCCGTCTGGAAGTTCTTTCTCTCTCTCCAGGTCATCTCTCGCTCTCTCAAGGTTGCCTCTCTCTCTCTCTCTGTTGTCTCTCACTCTTGCAGATGCTGGGGCTCTTATCTCTTTTCTGGGACAGCAACTTTGGGATTCTTTCTGCTCCAGGATCATTAGCCAGGAACACACCGAGCCTTGGTCATTGCATGCTGAACAATTACACTCTTTATTACTCATTTTTATATGTGTATATTAACATTGAATACTATTATTATCATTGTTATTATCCTTATTATTTTCAGTTTTATTACAGTTTAGTTAATAAATTGTTCTTATTTCAACCCATGAGTCTCTTTTCCCTTTTACCCTTAAATTATCTCTCCTATTGCTGGAAAGGGGGAGGGTGAGCAAGCGGCTCTCTGGTATTGATGTTGCTGGCTGTGTCAAACCGCAACTGAGCCTGTCTGAAGCTTTTTCCATTTGTAAAGGTATTTCTACTTTGAGAATTATTTCTGTTTCACATGTAAGATGTATTTCCTAGAATTCCTTTTGCCCCCCAAACCACAACAAACTCTCTTAAGAGAGTTCCCACCACGTCTAGCAAAAAAAAAAAAACATTTACCAAAACGGAAGACAAAGCCTGTCTTTAATTTCAGCTTTCTCATTAGCTCTACCTTTTTTTGGAGAGGTAACTGGGCATACAAAACAAAGTTAAGAATTATTAATCTTTGCTGAAATTCAGCCTCCAGGTATGTTTAGAAAGATAAATGGGAATAGATTGGGTCAAATTCACAGAAAAGAGAAGTAACAACGCTCATTACGCCACCAACTCGTTTCACTCTGACACCAGTGCTCAACCCACTGGACACACTGTTACGTCTTAAAAAGCATTGATTGAATACAGTGTGAGGCTTTGTTTGCTGGAATGTATTGCTTAGAATTGCTCCCAGGATATTTACTACTATTATGTTCTTACTCATTCTTTGGCTGTTTTGCTGTTTCTCTAGCTGATAACCATGTTATTCCCCCATGCTTAAGCCTCCCCTGGACTCTGCTTCTTGATTGTATGGGGGTGTTATCACTGCTGATTGACTGGCCATATCTTTTATTCCCTTTTCTGTTTGTGTGGGTAGGTAGTTAAATCACTGAAAACAAGGATTAGATCCAGGTTTGGGGCTAGTAATTCAGCACTTAGCTGGCTGACGTCAAGGTAATTAGCTATTGGCAAGTTCCAAGAAATGTCATCACATGGTTATCATAGCAATTTAAAATCCAAATGGGTTCCTTACATCCTGTAATTGTTTCAAATGTGGTTTGGGTTTTTTTTGTTGTTTTTTTTTTTCCCTCTCTCTGAGTTCACTGAGTTCAAAAGCTTTTTCCTTCTTGGAAACCCAATTTGTGCTTGTCTTGTCTACAACTGATTGTGTCCTGGTTGCTATAAAACTCCTCTCCTGATTTGTTTAATCATAGGTTTATTTCTTTCTCTTTTTTCATCACAAATTCTTATGTATGGTGTCTGACCTGCTTAAAAGAAAATCACCCCATTACCTGCAAACTACCTGACTACCTTTGACACTAGACAACTATCATATTGATTTTCAGGAATGGTTATTCACACACAAACCTTAACAGGCTGGCACCTGTGTATCTATTGAACCCTTCTGGTAGCCTCAGTTTCTGTGCATACCCTGGGGTCAATGAACATACCGCTGCTGTCGATTTTATCCATTTGGCCAGCATCTCTAGGGAATAAAGAGGAATCACAGCTACAGAAACAAAGGTTAAGAAAATCCATTAAAAAAAAATAATGAATCCCTCTGTTCCTAAGCACCAGTCCGGCAAAGATATTTAATTACTTGCTGGTCTTTACTCATACAATCTTAGAGACATATGTGTTTATGAAGTTCTAGTAGATGGGAATCAAATAGAGTTTGAATTCAGCATTTAAGATTTAAAAACAAAACAAAACAAACCAACAAACCACCAAACTTTCCAGATTAGATTTTTGAAATGATTATGACAATACTGATGTAGAAAGATTCCAAGCATTCTAAGCATAGGTATCTAATAATTTTGTTTTTCTTTTATAAAGAGACAGTTCCAATTTTTATCTAGCAGTGAGTTATGAATGCTTCTTTATCAGTTGGAATAGGATATCTGTACACATAAATTTACCCAAGTGCCCAGCTACTAGGTACATGTTACTGGCTACTCCTAAGCTTTTTAAAGACAATTGCATTTTTATTGTGAGATTACTTGGAAAGTACTGCCAAGGTTTGCAACTCCATTTATTTGTTTATCTCTACTAAATTATGCCTGTATGAAGCTTCAGAAAGGTGAGCCCAAAAAAATTCTGCAACACTTAAAAAAATCTCCCCAAGAGAATTCTGCCCCCTTGTCACTCTCCTCTTTTATGTGTCTGGGTCTTTACAAAAATGTTAATGAGTGTCTTTGTCAATCCATAGTTATTTGTAATCTTTACCTCCGGTATATGCTATTTACAGAAAATAAGAAAAATCAGAAAGAGAACAGAAGCGACTGAAAACTATTTAGGCTAATACCACCATTTAGTCAAATTTAGCTTACCAGTGAGTGTGGAGTGCAGCTGTTTCGTGAAAGGTCTCAGCATTTTCACTCAAGATAGAAACAGCTAATCTTTTTCTGCTGACATTCCTCAACTTAAAGCACTGTACACTGTTGGTCAGCTGTTTCAGGGAAGTGCAGGTGGAGATATCTGGGTGGAGCTGAAGGACATAAAAGTGAATGTCGTAACACACAACTGAAATGTGTTAACATTTATTTAAAGACATTAAGAACTGAGAGATGTTTGCGATCAGATAGACTGGGGTTAAGTTTTTAGTTCTGGGGTTTTTTTCCCCCTAGAATAAAGTTTTCCTTATTAGATTTCTCACAGACAGTGAGTTGTGACATAACATATCTGCCAATATCTTCTCAGTAGCACTGTGGGGCTACCTACAGTGATTTATTTTACTGTAGATCCTTTGGGATCCAAGAAAACTGAGAGTTTATGTCTACCACTTGCCTAATTGCAAATTATCCCTGTTTCTGCTTCTCAATTATTTTTCAATGGAGAGAAATATACTTCTTCCTTTGTAAGAAGTCTTGAAGTTGCCTGGCCTCCTGATATTGTGAGCTTCTTTCCATTTACAAAGGGCCTCGTCCCTTTGCTGAAATGAAACCCTTCAAAACTAATCATCCTTAAACAATCTGAATTCATTATCTACTTGGTTTATTATTTCTGAGTTTTGGACTTCTCTCAACACAAGAACATTCCCATGAAGAAATTTTATTAATGCATCTAAGAAATAAGGCACTGCTGTTCTCACATTGCACGGCACGAATCTCTTCAGCTTCTCCAAAAGCATCTGTGTCTACTTCAGTAGAAGATTCCAACATTGTTGTGCATCCTGTGATGGTTATTATGGCACATTTCCAGCTGATCCCTGAATACAGAATATTAATATAGACAATAGAGTTAACATTATTCTTTCTAGTGTCCTGGAAGATAACTCTTTCATAACTTTGTGTTGACCCAAGGATTTAGTTTGATTTTGGAGAAAAAAGTTTTCACCCTCCTATTAATAGCATGCATTTCTTGAAAAAATGCTTAAACTGCTTTTTTGTTCTTTGTCATTTTTATCTTCCACGTAGGCCTGGGAAGAAGTTGTCTAACATCCATTAAACACAGGATAGGTTTATAGGCTGTCAGTACCCTTTACATTACTTTTCAACTTGTCAGAGCTTAAATTCTGAGCAAATTTCTGATAAAAGGAGACCAAAAAGAAACAAAAGTAATCAGGAAAACAAATATTCTCTAAAGCCTCTTGAGACAATATTTTATTTCTAAGAGAAAAGTTTTGTTTTTCTGTATTTCAGATTTTCAGCAATAAAACATAAAGGACAAGAAATATATCTAAAAGTCATGGAGCTTAGGGAGTCCAGTGAGTAATATCTTCAAGATGAAGATGTTTCAGAGGTGTATCCTTGCCACAAAAGCCCAGACTAACCTCTGTGCAGCCCAGTGCCTACTATTGCAATTGTTGCTGGTTGGAATCATCCCTTGAAGGTTGCTTTGTGACCTGTACGAAATGAATTTAACACCCACTAGCAATTACTGTGCTGACTGCTCTCTCCATTATATAAAGCCATATTGGTACTGTTTTGGATCATCTTTGACACCTCAGAGACAATATGTGCATGATGAACTCTTTTATGATTCTACTGCAAGTTTCTTTCCTGCTATATTAACGCACAGTGATAAGCAAACAGAAATAAGCTTGCATTGCTCTTCCTTATGCCCTTTCTGCTCTTGGAATGATGAAGCATTGGATATATAATAGTTTTATTTATTCTATTAAATTTTACTATTGTCTGGCACTGAGACCTCCCTCCATGCAATGACTCACATTTACACTGTTAAACCCTTTGCCCCAAAGACAGCACAGTTCCTTTCCAGTTGTCCACTGGAAGGAGTCCCTGGTCTGTGCTAGATCTCAAACTGTGCTTGGGAAATGCTTGAAGGATATTTGTTTTCTCTCATGGAAACATTGCCAGAGATTGCTCTATCAATCTAGTAGCTTGAGGAACATTTTCTGGTATAATCTAATTTACTAGTGTTGATGGAGTAATCTTGTCCTGGCCTCATTGACGAATAGCAGTGAAATCCCTTTCTGAGCATGTCACTGGATAATAATCCACAAAAGATGTGCCAAGATTATCCATACAATTATTATAATACTCGCACTATCCCATTTGTGTAACACATGAAAATTTGGAGCCTCTGTTGAAAAATGTTGACCTTAGTTTTGAACTAAAACTTAAAGGAGGGTCAGAGAGGAAAATTATTGTACTAGTTTTGTCTGGGATAGAGTTAGTTTTTTTCAAGGTAGCTTTTATGGTGTTACGTTTTGGCTTTTTGATGAAAACAGTGTTGAAAACACATTCATGTTTTAGTTATTGCTGAGCAGTGCTCACACAGAGCCAAGGCCTTTTCTGCTTCTCTCCCCACCCCACCAGTGAGTGGGCTGGGGGTGCACAAGGAGTTGGGAGGGGACACAGCCAGGACAGCTGACCCTAATGACCAAAGAGATATTCCATACCATGTGACATCATGCTCAGCATATAAATCTGGGGGATTAAGAGGGAAGGGGGGAACATTTGGAGTGATGGTGTTTGTCTTCCCAAGCCACTGTTACACGTGATAAGACCTTGTTTTCCTGGAGATGGCTGAACACCTGCCTGCCCATGGGAACTAGTGAATGAATTCATTATTTTGCTTTGCCTGTGTGTCAGCTTTTGCTTTTCCTATTAAACTGTCTTTACCTCAACCCACAGGTTTTCTCAGTTTTACCCCTCTGAGCCTCTCCTCCATCTGACTGGATGGGGAGTGAGCGAGCAGCTGTGTGGTGCTGAGGTATTGGTCACCGTTCAACCACGACAGTGATTGACTTGTCTTAGGGTCTGGGGTTTGTGAAATGTCCTTCTAAGCCTTCTGGACCAAGACGTGATGTTTGCCTCAAACAGGCAGAATTAAGATGGAAAGGATATCATAAAAGAGCAAGAAATGTTCTGATGGGGATTTAAAAAACTTTATTCTGTAAGACATTAGCCAATTTTACTGAGTGGTGGTAGGGAAGAACCTTTCTCAATGGGGAGGTTACATTATAAACACTCCTTTGTTAGACTAAAATTTTTTTAACTTGCACTTGGTTGTGTCACACCTGTTGTTGTCAACAGCAACACTCAGGATACTGTTCTCTCTTTTCATTACAGGACAGATGGATGACACATTGGTGTGATATGCATAAAATGCACAGCTGAGGAGTGTCAAAAACTTCCTTCAGGTAAGAACTGGGGACATTTAAAAATTGGACTCTATTTGCCTAAGTCTCCGCAGTTTTAATATGGGAAAAGACATGTCCTGAAGAAGTGACTCTTACTAACAGCAAACTCTTTCCAGACTGGCAGCAAAAATCCACCTAAGCAGAGAAAAGTACCAGATCAAACTATTAAACAAAACAAAAAGCAACCCATCTATCTTAGAGATACAAATTGCCTAGTGTGATGGTTATGATCAGTAGTTAGAAGAGAAACAAAACAGGAAATGGCCATATTAAATGGCAAGAAAAAAAAAAGGTTAAAAAAAATCATTTTTGAAGCAGACAGATAATTTCAAAAAGCTTTCATACCAGGAACAGGGCACCATTACAATGAGAAAACCTTTAATTATGTTGTAAAGGTCTGATATTCCACTGAAATGTCATTTCAAAATAAACTTCTAACAGTTAATTATCAGTGATATTTAACTTGTGGGAAAATTAAATATCACCACATACTCTTGTGATCATTTTATTGCTTTTGTAGACATTTTAATATTTTAATGGTTTCCAAGTAACAATGAAAAAGGCATGCCACCGAGTATACTTTCTTGGCTTTCTGTGGATAACCATATAACCTTTTCTTTGTCTTCTTCATACAAAACAGACCTCTGAGTCAGTGAGGGACAGGACTGAGGGGAAACCTTCTGGGAATAAATACGGGAATAAATGTTGCTCTGATTCCCTTAGCCAGCATGATTCCTGGGAAAGAAGTTTTATTAACTGTTATGACTAGAAATACAATACTGAATGAACAAATACTGAAGCCCTATTAGAATTCAGCTAGCATATCAGATGAATGTGCAGTGTTCCAGTTAATGACCTATGTATTATCCAAAGTTTATAAGATGTGCAGTGTGATTAGACCTAAGGATGTATGCAGTGACCCCTATCATGCATGGACTGGAAGACTGGAACAGGAAAACTCCTGTGCTCATGTTGCATAAATCAATATTAGACAAGCTAAAGGACTGAGATTGGCAGGAAAAGGTATGAATTTTAAGGCCAAAAGGGACTATGATGTGAATGACTATTCAACCAGCTATTCCAACTGAATTGGCTCTAGAAATGCATCAGCTCAACTAGCAGCAACTGGCTGGGTATTGTACATCCTTCCCCAGAGTGAGCCAGTGAAGACACGAATCATTAAAGGGACTTGGATCAAGAATGTTGATTTGTCCCTCACTGCAATATTTAATTGCCTGCATCTTGCAGTTGCTTTCAGTTCCCACCATTGCACCACCAAAAGTTCCAAAACAAGTAATTCTATTATCTTAAAATATTCAAACAATCTTGAGATAAGCATTATAATAAAGGATAGGAAAAGGACAGAAGACTAATTGTAAGATCCCTATAGGTCTAATTCTTGTGTTTACTGTTAGCTGAGACGCTCACCCTAACACTGATCTCCAGGGGCTTTACTTAAAGATAACATAATTTGTGAAATACGATAAAAATCCTGGAAATTGAAGGTATTGGAATTTTTGGCAAAGTCAACAATCTCTTGCATGGAATCATGAAACTCATGGGTTTTCTTGCTCCCGTAAATTAACCTATGTGCTAATTGTTCTTCAGAGATACTGCAAGACTGAATATTTTCATCGTAGTGGGAAATCCATCCAGTATTTCTTCAGCATGTGAAGAAAACAAAAATGTCCCTAAGCTAGAACTTCCTGGACTGTGGTTCACACTTTTAATGTGCAACAGACTTCATAATTCATCAAGTTGCATAGTCTTCTAAGGTCATGTGGTTCAAATGCTTAAAAATTTCCCAAATTCTCTGCCTTAGTTCCTGTTGTGTAAACTGACAAATGCCCCACACAAGTCCTGTTACAATAAAGACAGCAAAAAACATCGTGATGTTATTAGGTACAAGGTGCATGGGGCTGACTGCTAGACTGAAAGAGTAGCCAGCTCATTGGAAATAATGCTACCAGTGGGATTTGTACATCTGCACCCATAAAATAAAGGTTTGCAGAATAAAAAAAGAAATTGCTTTAGTAAGTGTTTCATTTTCCTTAGTGTTTCCTGGTAGTAAGCCTTTCTGTTCACATGTTCATAAGTCTATGTAAAATCTGCTTCCGTCAAAGCAGTTGGAGGCATGTCAGATAATTTCACTTGCAAGCAGGTATCATCACAGGCAGCATCGTTGGCATTTTGAAGGACTGTTTGAGAATCTGGCTATTAAAATAAAAAGCTAACTCTGAAAAGCCAGGCAGAAGAAATTGCTAGAGCATTTTTTCTTTCTCTGGTAAAGGGCTTACGGTAGTGTCCAGAGGTCTGTTAGGATAATCACACCATTTTCTCTCTCTTTGCTCAGACAGAGGTCTGCTTCCAGTGAGAGATTAAGGATCTGACTGCCTTAGGAATTTGTTTGCTTGGACAGTTTCCAGCCCCAACTCTGTCTCCCTT
>NW_010104326.1:14130-14791 GCF_000699245.1 Pterocles gutturalis | reverse complement strand
CGGGACGGCACAAACAGCCTACGGTGGAGATGAAGATGGCATCACTACCTGAACTGTTTCATCTTTGACCCTGCACTGCATTGTTACTTCATCAGAAAACTGTATTTTGCATCTGCCTTTGCAAAGATATATATGTTTATTGTGTTTCTGTGGCAAAGTTTTTGTAGTAGGGGGGATGTAAGAGTGGCTTGTGTGAGAAGCTGCTAGAAGCTTCCCCTAGAAGCTTCTAGAACCAGTGCTAGCCCATTTAACCTGCTGCTGGCCAAGCCCGCGTCAACCAGCAATGCTGGTAGCACCTTTGTGATAACGTATTTAAGAAGGGGGAAAAAAACCACTAGACAGCTGCAGATGGAGAGAGGAGTGAGAATATGTGAGAGAAACAACTCTGCAGGCACCAAAGTCAGTGAAAAAGGAGAGAAGGTGCTCCAGGCGCCATAGGAGAGATTCCCCTGCAGCCTGTGATGAAGACCATGGTGAGGCAGCTGTGCCCTTGCACTGTGGAGTTAACGGTGGAGCAGATATCCACCTGCAGCCATAGAGGTAACAGTGGAGCAGAGATCCACCTGCAGCCATGGAAGAACCCACACCGGAGCAGGTGGCTGCCCGAAGGAGGCTCTGACCCCATGGGAAGCCTGTGCTGGAGCAGTTGGTGAAGAATTGC
>NW_010104326.1:0-14016 GCF_000699245.1 Pterocles gutturalis | reverse complement strand
AAAGAGTGGTAGAAATAACGTGTGATGGACGGACCACAAATCCCATTCCCCATGCCCCTGTGCCTCTTGGGGGGAGGATGTATAGAAATCGGGAAAGTTGAGCCCAAGAAGAAGGGAAGGGTGGGGAGAGGTGTTTAAAGATTTAGTTTTGATTTCTCATTATCCTGCTCTGGTTTTGATTGGTAACAAAATTAAACTAATTTCCCCAAGTTAACTCTGTTTTGACAGTGACTGTAATTGGTGAGTGATCTCTCCCTGTCCTTATCTTGACCCATGAGCTTTTCATTATATTTTCTTTCCCCTGTCCAGCTGAGGAGGAGGAGTGACAGAGCAGCTTTGGTGGGCACCTGGCATCCAGCCAAGGTCAACCCACCGCAATATGACTATGTAAACTATTGGTTATAGAGAATTATAAATCTATTTCTGCAACCGCTCCTTTACCTCTTGTAAAGGTTATAGTCTGTTATCACTCCAAATTATTACAGATTCACATTTAATGCTTTTAGTTCTTCAGGTCCCCAGATAAAATTCTGTTGCAAATATAATGAGCAGCACAATTAGATATGAAATACAGGGTAGAGCCAGGCACTTACTAATGTGTGGAGATGTTTCTGAGTGTTTTGAACTAACTTGTTCCATCAAGGTCAACCAGCTTAAATTCCCAGAGAATGTGGATTTTCAAAGAAAATCAACAATTGCTTTCAATCCATTTTGTAACACTTTCTTCCCATGTCTTAAAACCCACAAAGAAAGGTTTGTTTGTTAATTTTCTGTTTTAAAAAGAATTAAACAAATCTTGAACTAAAATAAATGATTGTCTGTTTTCTAAAGTAAACAATAAATTGTTGCTTGGAGAACATTTTTCTGGCGTTTGTAGGATCCTTTTTTTTTTTTTAAAGTGGAAATAATATTGCTTGGGAGTTGTTAAACATATAAAAAATGATCACACAAACACTAAGAAAACTCAAGAATATTGAACGTTATAAGTTGGCTAAAACTCTGACTCTGGAGGTAGCAAAAAAAAGCTACAAAAATAAACCAAATTTAAACTAAAACCATCTTGCCCGACCTTCTTGGAGTTTGAGCAAGTGGTACTGAATGAGTCAAAACATAATATCTGGTAATAGATGAACAGTTATTATGCTGGGAGAGACTCTCAGCTGGCTGAAATCTTTGAAAGTTCCACTGTCTCCCTGAGAACACTTTAATTCTGAGCAACAAGAAGCTTTATGTACACAATTACCGGCTCTTCCACAATTGTTGCCATCTCTAGAGTGAAGTTTGCAGGAAATATTGGAAAGAAAACATACACAGCGGCTCAGAAGAGAAACTATTAGGTGAAAATTTTTGGCGTGAGTTGAGCAGAACAGAGAACATGATCTAAATGATCCATTCCATATTTAAAAATCTTGGGCTTAAATCAAGGTCTTAATATAGTTCCTTAATGTTCACTGTATGAACGCTTGTCTTCAAGCTTGTACTTTTCTTTTGTCTCTTTTAATTTGATACTAAAGAACACAACAGAAGTTATTCAGAGTTTAATAGCGGTCAACTGATTTATTCCACATTAGTAAAAGGAAGAATATTCAGATGTTTGGTGCAACAAACTTAGTCCCTCTTTTCTCCAGTATCTCCTGTCATGCCTTAGTTTACTGAGTTATTTGGGAAACCTGAAATAACAGAGGCAGGCAGAAATGCTACTGCTAGAGAACAATGATTTAGAAACTGAAAATGAAGGAGAGGAATGGCTGCTACCACTGAAAATTTGTGTGTAGTCCTTTTCTTACTAAAATTTACATGACATATTGCTGGAGACAGTAAACACACATATACACATGGATGCATGCTTGTGCATACATGAACACACACATAGAGGGAGAACTGAAGTTAATGGACCTCCATCCATTTATACCATTTGTGGATCTCTGTTATATCAGGATGGAGAAATGTTGCCTTGCAGTGATCTCATTAATTCTGTCAGTAGCATAGAGCATGATTTTAACTTAAGAAGAAGTAACCCCCATTGATATTGAAAATATACTCAAGAGAACAAAGTGGATTGATTGGATGAGCTTTTTTTTTTTTTTTTTTTTTTCAAAGGCTGAAGTAAAAGAAGCAGCTGGTTGCTCAAGAAACTTGGGCAGCACTTTGGCCAGGCATGAATTATACTGAAAAAACTAACTAACAGCAAAAAGAGCTAATGCAAACAATATTGGAAAAGGTCTAGCAAGTGTTCAGAATTAGAAAACATCGTGAGGTATAACTGCAAGGCTCAAAGGATGTGGAAGAACCGGTTTGACTTTCTGCCTTCCATCTGCCAGTATGAACTCATGCGTACAATATAGGTTGCCATTTCCAGCACAGGTTTTGTGGTTCTAACCTTCTGGCAAACATATAAAAAAACCATTAAAGCAGGAGCCAAACTCCTGTCAACAGCCCAAGGAGAAGGATATAGCTCTGGCTTCTATAATTTTACATACAACCCAGATGGAAGTACAAGCACGTCTATGTTGAAGTGCCAAATAACCTTCCCAAGGCTTATATTATCTTTTCTTCGTCTTGCCTCAGAACAACTTCCATGCTTCTGGGGACTCTGCAGCTGTGTGCACTCTAGCGAAAGACTGTGCGTGGTAAGCCAAGCCCTGTGTATTTGCTTTCCAGCTTCTGTAAGGAGGCTTCCCCTCCCTCCCAGTCCCATCAGGGACTCTTCAACCAGGAAATGCAGCTGCAGAATCTTCACAGTTTCTTTGAAACAGTTTTTAAAGGAAAAGTCCCTCATTTTCTTGAAGCAAGCTACGATGCAAACAAGCGTACACCAAAGCAATGATGCTATAACTACCTAGGAGAAAGGTGAGGGAAATATGGGGAAGTTGTAAGAGGGAAATTGGAATTTAGCAGAGTTGATAGCTTTTAAACATAAATCTGTGCTTCAATTATGTTGTTTTAACCTTACCATCGGCATCCTTTGCTCGGAAGAACATAAAGTCTGAGCTTCATGTTCCTGTAAATCAGAGGATTAAGACACAAAACTGGAATATAGAATGATTACAAAACCAAAATAATTAATGTCAAATACAGTCATGCCTATAAATAGTGATTAATTAAATAGACTTCAAATAATATTGGCTAATATTACCCCTTAATTGCTCATAAAGCCAAATGTTGATTTAAGAAAAGAACTGACATTCAAATGAGGTCTATATCAACTTAATTCATCTTCTTTTAGAGCCAGGATATGCCTTTTACCCTTCTGAATAAGAATAAGTGTATTCTTAATTTGACAGCATGATGACTGAGCTAGTATTACTCAAGAGATAGAGAAAAACAAGGAGGCAATACAGAGGCACAGTTTGACCAGGTAGGTGTAAGAAGAAGAGTCTTGTTTGTGACTTGAATCTATAAGAGGAAGAAATTTCTGTTATATCAAAGTTGATTCTATGGTTTGGACTGTATGGACATTTCTTTTCGTGCTTTCAAAATCAAATTCCAGAAATCTTGGTCTCCTTCAAATGAATGACATCCAGATAAAACTTGCCTTGCCTTCAAATATCACAGAATCAGATATGGGGGAGAAAAGGTTAATCAATAAGTTCTGTGAACTCTGTGGTATTGTAGAGAATACCAATCTTCCTCCTAGTGGCTTCAAGACTAAAATAATCACTTTTCTGCTCTGTTTTTCCTTGGTTGCTCTGGGGCAACTCTATAGCTGTTCCCATGAGAAGACATATCTACAGGGAACTCTTCACACCTCAGTGTGAATGGGATCTTTAGATATCTCTTCTTGCTGTCGTGTCAGAGAGAGAAGATAACTTAGGTTTTTCCTTGCAGAAAGGACTGTAGTTCTTCCTAAAAGGGCTGTGACACCACTTGTTGCATTGGGATTCACAGTCAGCCCTCAGCTCAGTCTGCACATAAGCTTTTGAAAAAAAAAAAATGCTCTGGATGACAGCTCAGGCCATGGAGACTGTTTAAATTCAAAGAACAGCTAAGATCATTTTCCAGTGTTATGTTGTAGTTGTAACAGTAGTGACCCTAAACATAAAATCAATAGGCTCTCCTGCCATAAGTCTCATTCGTTCCCTTCCTTACACAAGTTGCATAGTGTGTCTACATCTAGTGTTACATCTTGAGCTGGAGATAAAAGAACACATCCGTTATTTCTCAGAGCAGTAGTAAGAACAAATTCATGAGAATTGTCATGTTCTCATGTAATGATCTAGTTTATTATCAAAACAGGCAGCTATACAGAAGATATCTGTTCTTGTGTGGGGGAAAGGGCAGCTTGTTTTGCTAATCGTTGATTACACTGAATTGCACTGATGCACTCTTAAGCATACGAGGGACATAATTTTATATCATTCAAGTTAGGTCGAGATACCCTGAAGAGCAGCTAATTTGAAAGGTGACACATAAATCTAAATAAGGTTTCCTTAATGACACATACAGTTTTTACAGTTAAATTATTTTGTTAACAGGAAAAAAAACTCTAAAGAATGGCAGGAAATGTTCTGCTTCTTTCTAACCTGGCTACAATATGTAAGACCCTGTTATGCATATTTATCTCTAGCAGCTGTGGCGTCATTTTTAGAGCCACTGGATGTGAGTAGTGGGGATGTTAGATCAGAATCACTGTGCCTCTTCCTTCCCATTCCTGTGCATCTTTTCACCAAAAGTGAACTTTTTAAAATGAATTTAATGTTAATTTACAATTTACAGTGACAACCTTACTGTTTTCTGTATGTAGTTATCTTTCCTTATACATAGGTTTTAATATTTTAATCTTAATTCGTATTTGAAAACTTCCTATTTGATTCATACATATGGTGATTACTGTGAGAGAGGTGCCTTCAATACAGCCCATCATTTATGAAGATCCTTCCTGAGAAACTTAAACTTTTACATTCTGTGAAAGCTAGCTGGCTACCATGACTTATTGCTAGCTTCATGACTACCTACCGGGGTGAACTGAAGAAATAAACCTCAAACCTCCAAAAGAAATAAAGTCTTTGACTACCTGACTGATGGATGACAATAATCACGCACACTCATGTAGTGCTATTATTTTAACCTGTTAAGGTCACTAAACATGTAAGATTGGGCTGAAATATCATGGAGGAATACAATTTAAAAAGTCTACAAAAAAAAATCACCCAAAAGATAAAAAGCATCACAGAACAGGAGTAACAAATATGTACTATGTTCCAGATACCAGTGACCACTAAATCACTGGATTCCATTAGATAAATTTCAAATAAAAACCATGGGAATGATTAGAAGGCTAAAACCCCACAATCTGCAGGGAAAGACTCTTTGAACTGTGTGTAATAGAAGAGCAGAGGGAGATGGGTATCTGATAATAGTAAAAAAATAGATGGGCAGACGCTACAAAGTGAAAATCTTCTTGTTCTTGGCCATGGCAGTCAGTATAAGTCCTAGTGGACATTTGATTGCAACAACAAAGATTAAAATTTAACGTTAAGAAAAGTTTTCTAACAATAAGTTTAGTGGAGGAGAGAAGATGTTTTTTCAGTTACTTACAGTCTTCACCCACCTCAGTAAGAGGTTTTAAAAACAGGCTAGGAAAGCATCTGTCAGACATGATAGAAATATGGTTCATTTTATCTCAGGAAAATGAATTTTCTAGAAAGATCCTTTCCAGACTGAAGAATCCGTGGTTGCACACAGAACAAAACCAGAACTCACTCAATACTACCTAATGACCATTAATTGCCACAACAACCATGAATCCTTTGATAGTTTGTCAGCTGAACTTTGCTAACCCAACATACGTATTGCTCACATTGTTGGACCTTCTCGAACTCATTCCAGCAAATGAAATACCAAAACCAAGGTACTTAAGGGAAATTAATAAAAAATAATTATGTAATTTTCTTCCTTGTTATAGTGGTATGGCTGCAGCCTTGACAGTCAAGTAATATTAGAATATTTATAAAAAGAAGTAGCTTTTTTTTTTAACTGCTGTAAAAGCTGAAGCTGTAAGAAAGAAGACAAGGATGTGGTCATGCAAGGACAGGAAGTAATATGAGCATGACACATGTTTTTTTCTCCATTAAAACATTTGGTTTAGGTAAAAATATTGCTTCATCCTATAAACCTTGTTCTGTTTGTTTACAAATATTTAAATCACATAGGTATTTTTAGTAAAAAAAGAAAGTATTGATAGTTTTTAGAAAGTCACTAATTCACATATTTAAGTCTGTTTTAGCTGAGACATTTAACTCCAACATTAATTTGTAGGCCTAATCAGCCTTTGTTTCTATACAATATTAATGATACAAATTACATAAAAATGAATGAGGGTGGTCAAGCACAGGAGCAGGTTGCCCAGGGAGGTTGTGGGGTCTCCATCCTTGGAGATATTCAAAACCCAATGGGACACAAACCTGAGTAACCTGCTTTGAGCAGGAATGTTGGAGGAGACAATCTCTAGAGGTACCTGTTAACCTCAGCCATGCTGTGATTCTGTGATTGATGGAAAAACACAGGCAACTTCAGAGGATGTCTGAGTTCTGTGGTGGTTTTTCTCCATTAACTCTCAAGGAAACTGAGATAACTAGATTCCCAGTGTTGCTGTTTCAGTGAAGTATCCAAATTTAGTTTAAGTTAGTTGAAGTTAAGAGAAGGACTTTAACATCTGAGATAATAGCCTCAGTTAATAACAACGGACTATTTCTCATGTGCATAACCTTATTCCTTAGCCTTTTAAGAAAAATGAAATGAAAAAAAAACTGGATTCCTTTCAGCATTCAGGTGCCATTTCAAATAAGTGACATTTGCTACCCTTAGCACAGCCTCTGTCAAAAGCCAATCAAAAAGTCAAGTAACACATTCAGTCTTTCACCTACTGTGATTTACCTAAGCTAACACCAAGGTACCTCAGCAGCCAAAAAAGATGAGCTGTTTGAGGGAAAACAGTTAGTAATATGAACAAGAAGGAGACGGGATTCATGGAGACTACCATTTGTAGAGCTGTTAGACGCATTATCTGTGACTGAAGGTTCACAGAGCAGATAATCAGTCAGTACAGACTGTAACCTGGAACAATTCCTTTGTCTCATATTAGTCCTAATACAAACTCTTATTGAAGACAGGTGCTGTTTTCTCAAAGACCATACATAATCACAATTTTCCCAATCTCTACGACAGCTTGTACTGTGCTTCAGACCCAACTTTGTTATACTTCCAATTTACTAAAGCTGGATGGAGGAAGTGTTGCATTTCATGGCATGCAAATCAGAAACTAAGACTTGTCCCAAACACTTGGCTGTGTTTGCCAAGCTCTTTGACTTGCTCTTCTCCAGGACTGACAAGCAATGAGTTCAATGGAATCTGACTTTCTGAGCCATAATAATTCCTGACCATGCTGAATACCTCCTGGTTCTCTCTCCCATGTTGGTCACAAACTGCCAGTGCCTTTTTCCATTTCCTTTCTCTTCAGTTCTTTCATATCTGTCATGAACTCCGTTGGAAGCTTTGAATCCCAGCTGCTGCTCAGTTTTTGAAAGAGTAGAAGAATGTGTTTTGTAAAGCACTTCAAGAGACTTGTGGGTAGTTTGTAACAATATACTGTGCCTCAGAAGTGATAACTTCTTAAAGGAAAATATATAGCTGAATTTTCAACATTGGTATGGATGACCAGCATAATATTTTTGTTGTTTTTTTTTTAATTTTTCTTAAATTGCTTTAAAATATAACTTCTTAAAGGAAAATATATAGCTGAATTTTCAACATTGGTATGGATGACCAGCATAATATTTTTGTTGGTTTTTTTTTTAATTTTTCTTAGATTACTTTAAAATTCTTGTTATTTCTAAAATCAAGTAAAATTTCTGACTTAGAAAAGTTATGTGTTAATGGAAATGTCAGAGTCTTATCTAATCTTACATATTAGGACACGAGAGGAGATGAGGAAAAGGACCAGATATCATAATGATGGAACATGTTCTATTCTATCTGGTTGAGATACACCAGGTTTGGGGATGGATCCCATGTTGGACATGTCTGCATGGAACTCATCAACTTCAGTGAAGTGATTCCCGATATAGAGTTACAGTCAGAAGCCCTGTCACTGACCTTTTTAACCAGGCTTTAGTTTTGTCTGTAAAAACACCCTGCAAAAAAACAGTCAGCATCATGTCCCAAAGGATAAGAGGAGATCAGTTCTCAAATCAGTATGGTGCTTGTTTTATGTTCTAAAGCAAGAAAACCCACAGGACTTGTCATCTCTTCCTAACCAAGGTAACACAACTATAAAACTGCTATTCTTGTTGATAATTATCTAACCCTTTTTTTCAAATCTTACTAAATGTTTTCTGCACTAATTTCTGCAGCAGTAGGCTTCTTCCTGGAGGCTTAATCATATGCAGTATAAACACATACACCCATTTAATCTTTATTGATTTTAATTTTGTCTGTAGTGGAGGTGGAAGGAGTTGAGTCTGCCAAGACAGCTCATCAGTTATGAAGGTTTATTTTTTTTTTTAGATAAACTGAAGCTTTACTTTTTGAAACCCTTTTTACTGTCATAACTATCAAGAGAACTTGTGAGTGAAGCCTGTTGTGATATTGCCTTCTGAAGGCAGACAATCTCTGTCTACAGCAAAGCAAATGTTGCATTTGGCATTTGCTCTTCTCAGGGTGGCTCTGTACCAACACTGATAGAATTGTCTGAGTTCAAAACTGATGGCAGCAAAAACTGACATATACTACATTCATTCGTGGAGGTGGGTGTATGACTGGCAGGCAAATAGCTGATATTGCCGACCTCCAGGTTTTCTAACCTTGAGAACTTATGAGCCATTAGAAAAGAATAAAATAATTCTGTCAATGTTCAACAGTTTGCATGTCTACTTGCTCTAAAAAAAGTCCTGCACTTGACACTAAAATCCACTTTCTCATCCTACACCCACACCAAATCTTCTTATGGAGAGAGGCAGTACCAGTCCTCCACCCACTGACCATGCTGACTTCTCACTTTTTGACATTGCAGAGATCAAGTTAATTTAGCTGATGGAGTTTCTACATGCAGAGGGCTCAATCCAGAGTTTGTGAAGCTAGTGACGATCTCTATATTTTACTGGTCTTACATCAAGTTAGCAAAGAATGAACACTGCTAATTTACATTCAAGTTATTCTTCATTAAAAAGAAAAGAACCTAGTGAAAACAAATTGACACTCTCTGAAAGAGAGTGCCATTTCAAGAGTGCTCACTTGATGGGTTTGTATCAGCTTTGTCCTCACCAAATGACATCCATGCCATGCAAGTAGCAGTCTCCGACAGGTGTGGAAGCCACATCTGAGGGTCTGGCTTGACATTGCTCAGCAGGATAGGAAATGTTGAATTTGGCCATCTCAAGGCTCAAGGCAGAGCTAGGCCACAAGAAGCAGAGAAACAGAAGGAAGTGGTATAACTAAACTATATATTCCTTATATCTAGTAATAAGACCAGGGATATAGATCTTTCTGTTCTTCCTGCCACCAGAGCTTGAGAAGGGTGGAAACAGCAACATTTCCTTCTGCAGGTTCAATCCACTCACCCCAAAAGCAATTATCATCCTATGTTTGCTGAACCTCCTCCTCCACTACCATTAGTAGCAACATCTAACCTGATTTTCCTGCACTTCTTTCTTGGCAAGTCTGCTGCTGTAGGTAACTTATTTTTTTGCTTATCCCTAGAGCTGTCCCTGGTACCTGCTATATAAAATTACAGCAGTTACAGGCTCGTATGATAGCAACTGGTTTTGGGTTCTGCAAGGAAACTAACATACAGAGGTCACACAGATGTCTCTAAAAATGCACATAAACTCTAGGGAATGTCACCTGAGACAAGACAGCATTTTGAGTTAAGCCACTGAGAGTATAAACCTGGGATGAGAAAAACCACAGTGCTTTCTAAAAAAAAAAAAGTTCAGCTTTTTATATTAAGAACATGTCTTAGGTTTTAAAATGGAATAAGGGAAAGCTTATTCATTTCTTTGAAAGAAAGTTCTCAGGGAAAGATGTGGCTTGTGTGTCAAACTGAATGACTTTTACAGATCATCATCATTTTTCTTTTAACATTCAAACGTGTATGTCTCAAAAAATACCCTGGTACAAATTTCTATGCCAAAATACAACCCTCAGCTCTCTGCCTACACCCCCTGCCATTTCAGATTTTCTGAAAAAAAAAAAAAAAAAAAAAAAAAAAAGCTTAGAGAAGCTCCAGGTTGATCTTCTCTCCACTATTTACTTTTTTGTATTGTGAACATCTTTCCTGTTACCCTTCTGTCCAAACTTAATCAGCTGTGTTCTCTTAATTCTCTTTCACAGAAGCCCTCCTTCCTACCACCCATGCTTCTCACCTTTTTTGTTGCCCTTCCCAGGACTTTGTTATTTCTTTCACTTACTTTTTAGGACAAAGCGATCAAATGTGAGTGCAATGTATATGGTGAGTGAATGCAAATGATTCCTGCAATATTTTTAAAGGATCATTCATTCAATTTTAATTTAGCCTTCAGTCTCTCTTGCTTTTTTAAAATCACTCTTGAACATGGAGGCTGTATCTTTCACTAAGAGTCCTTGCAGCCTTTCTTTTCTCTAAGACACTAGATTTATATAGGGTTTGTCAAGTTTCAGCAAAATAGGTTTTTGTTAGAGCCCCCTGACTCATTGAAATTCAAAATACCTAGGGAAAACATGCCAGTTTTGACAAGAGGTAAATCCAAAAACAACAGACAGTGTCTTCCTTCCCAGTTCTAGAATGACAAAAAGTTTTATTGAGGAGTCTGCTTAGGCCATGGTAAACTGAGGTAAAGTCCTAACTCGGACTAAAAATCAGATTAGGGACTCACAAGACACCAAGCTAATATCTACTCCTCAGTCATCAAACTGTGTGGCTGTGTGCCTCCCTGTTCTCATAAAGAAAGCTTCCTAAATTGTTAATTTTGTCCAATGCAGGCTGTGAAAATTGTTGTCTCAAGATTTTCATGGGGCAAGAAAATTATCTTGGACCTACATTTAGTAAAACTTTGCTACAGTGTCTACGGAATTTCATCTCCATTAAATCCTTCAAAATAAATAGAGGGATAAATTATAACAAAGTTATATTAGAATTTATTTTCAGTATACTGTGTATGCAGGCTGAGCAGATGCCACCAATCCTATCTGGTGTTATGTTAATCTCATCTCCAATGAACTGCATTTTCACATGCAGTTACAGGTGATTAAAGCATTCTCTCTTTACAAGGAAAAGAAAAATAACAAAATAAAAAATACTTATTAAATTTCTTTCAGAGCTCCTGGAACTCTCCCAAAATTTTTATTTTCTGAAATACGTAAATATCTTTCCACCTTCTAAAAGCATTGTACTCGGGGAACTGGGCTATTTGTTGAAACAAAACATAAAATGTTTGCAAAACTTTTTATGCGCATGTGAGAACACTGTGCCCAGCAAACCTGACTTTCCAAGAAGCAGATGATTTAGTAGACAGCTTCTTCCTCTAGCGGAAAAGGTGAGTCTGCTGGTTATGTAACATTTACCAACAACCTTGCATTCTTTTTTTATTTCAGCAGTGAGAGTCATGCAGATGATTACTTGATAAGCTTTATGTCAACAGAAGTGGAAGATGCTTTTCATTTGGCTTTTTTTTTTTTTTTTTTTTTTTTGGAACTAATTTTGGAGAGGAAATTATAGGGAACAAAGATTTCAATTTTACAGCCATCTGCTAGACAAGTCGTGGATTTATGTCTGGAGAACATAATGTCTCAATTCCATCTACTTTATGGAGTTCTCATTGGAACAACAATCTTCTCACTTATGCCTCCTTTACGGTCTGCATGTGTGTTCATCTTTGCCCTTGGTGGACATGAGATGGAAGAGCAAGCTTGAAAGACTGTTCTTGTGTTCTGGGTTTCCATTAATTTTTTTCTGAACCAAATCCAATATTAAGTAGTTTACTGCCGTACTTCCAGCTCTTTGTTGGCCATTTAGAATGGCGGTTTCTTTGAAGACATTCATAAGCTCTTCTTCATCCAACTATCCAATTGCTTTTTTTATGGCTACATCAGATCATCAAGTAGAGCTGAAATTAAAAACTGAAGCCACAAAAAAAAATAATAAAAAAAAGAAACAAAAAAGATGTCCAATGAGCTAAACTACTGCATTTCTTTATCAAATTAGTCTCTTTTTCTACTAGAAACTAAGATGAAAAAACATGGAACAGATTATTATAAATGTATTTTAAGTCAGTGTGGCTTCATTGACTTACATGTGTTGAGGAGGGCTGTGTACACAAACTCCTACAACAAAAATCTGTGCATCACTTGTAAATTCAGATTATACTCTTTGACTGTAGTCAGGGAAGGGAATATTGGCACATTAAGGAAGGCACATTAACAAACAATAATAAATTAAAATATTGTTATTCACCTGGTTAAGCACAGGATGGAACAAAGTCAAGTGCTTTATGAAGTCTTTGGGGTTCAGATGCTCAGATGGAATATATCAATATTGCTCTAATTAGCTATGTTCAAGTTCATAATGTGCAAATCAGGCCCACTGGTTTTTTTTTTTTCCCCTTATATCAGAACAAATTGCTCTTTAATGTAATCCTGATCAAGTTATTGAAGACAGAATAATTCTGAAATTTTAAACTTAATAAGAAAGCAAGTTTATAGATAGCACCTAGCTACTTCACTATTTGGAGAGCAGAAGGGTTGTACTTGTATGGCTCCTGATTTCATCTCCATTTCATCCTGGTTCCCCTTTGAGGGATAACTTATTCTGCTTTATGTATACATAAATGTCCTTTAGGGCTCTGTTTATTTCTTTCTCTAGCCATATAGAATATAATGAGGTCCCCAAAGAAAGCCTTAAGGGTCTCCTAAATAAGCAGGGAGGAACAACAGGCTGTCTTATGAGCCCGTGTGAAAATAGCAATTTGTTCATTAATCATGTAAGTAGAGCTTCATCACTGGAGAATTAAGCTAACCTTACTCCATTGATAGCAACAAAAACATCTTCAGCATGAGTGAAACCTTCATCATGCTAAGCCTGTAAATTCCATATAATGGCACAGCATTAGCGCTTTCCCTTTTTATTTTATGAAGATCTTTCTTGATGCAGTAATTATGACTGACCTAATAGCTTCCTTCCAAGCCCACAAAAAAAAAAAAAAAACCAGCTAAAGTGACACTGAATGTTTTTAATGACCCTGGAAAAATGTACTTAATACATTTCTATTAACTTGCACAGGGTATGTCTTTTTAAAAGGGATTTTGAGCATTAAAGTTTCCTCTCATTATTAACAACAGCTCAAATTACTCTACAACACTGCAAGTTGTGTAAAATATAATGATTTGTTAGACTGAGCCAAACACTAGTACTTATTTAAGAAGACACAGGTTGTTGGAACTTCAGCCCACAGTTAGGAAAAAAGTCATTAGCGGCCTCAATTGTCAGCTTCTTGTCACCAGTCCCCAGCTAAAATCAGTCTTTTGCAGGTTTCGATTATTGCTAGGTTTGTTCTGTTAATGAGCTCACTGGCTGGTTACATGGGCCTGTGTAGGAAGAAGGGTGGGTCGGTGAGATTCAATTCACTTGGATTTAGGCTGCTGTAGAGTTATACCCCTAAAGTAAATCATACAAGTCTGTGTAATATATAACATATTCTTATATCACTGAGCTGAAAATTACCTTTTAGGGTTTATGCTCCAGCATTTAAATATTACCCTTATCATGAGATAATTATCAACAAAAGAAGAGTTTTGGGGAATCTCCATCCCTTGTTGGACACAGGAGGGAATATTGTCACCAAGGACGAGGAAAAGGCTGAGGTGCTTAATGCCTTCTTTGCCTCAGTCTTCAATAGTCAGACTAGTTACACTCAGGATATTCAACTCCCTGAGCTGGCAGGCAGGGACAAGACCAGAATAGCCTTCCCACAATCCAGAAGGAAGCAGTTAGTGACCTGCTATGCCTCCTGGGCATACACAAGTCCATGGGGCCAGATGGGATCC